>NC_069499.1:1522877168-1523177168 GCF_027579735.1 Bombina bombina | reverse complement strand
TTTTAGCACTAATATAAACTGGAAACAGTTTTAGTTAAAATATACTATCTAAAAATACAATTAAAAATGTGTTAAATAAAAAGTAACTCAGGATATGAGTTTATCTCACAGTGTAAAATTCACTGGGGTTGACCACCATGAAGGATAGCAATAGATTGCAAATGCTACTTCATTGTGGCCTCCATATTTGTACTTTCACCTTGCTGCTAGGAGAAGCCTCCAAGGATTCTTTACAATGCTTGTAAAAGATAGTGGGTACTGTGTTTCAAAGAAGTGTAGAATATCAAATATCTGCTAAGAGAAAATGATCTGCACTCTTAAGTCTTAAAGGGACATGACACCCACATTTTTTCTTTCATGATTTAGAAAGAAAATGCAATTTTAAACATCTTTCTAATTTACTTATATTATCTAATTTGTTTTATTCTCTTGATATTCTTTGATGAAAAGCATATCTAGATATGCTCAGTAGCTGCTGATTGGTTGCTGCACATAGAAGCCTCGTGTGATTGGCTCACCATGTGCATTGTTTTTTCTTCAACTAAGGATATCTAACAAATGAAGCAAAATAAATAATAGAAGTAAATTGTAATGTTGTTTAAATTTCTATTCTCTATCTGAATCATGAAAGAAAGATTTTGGGTTTAGTGGCCCTTTAAGTAAATATTATGGGAATTTATTTTAGACATGTGCAAGGGCGAAAATTTTGGTTTGGTCAACTCTTTCGTTCTGAATATTCAAAGTACTTTGTATTTAGAATATTAGACCCCAGTGCGATTCGGTATTCATTTTTTTTTTTTTAAATTAAACTAATACGCACCATTCATGCAACACGTTAAACAAATGTACATTTTCCACTGCTATAGGTGAAAAAGTTCACTTGTAGCGACTAAAATACTTACAGTATCTAAGCACAATGGAGAGGCGCGTTAACCCTTTCCTCTTCTTCATAGAACCCGGGCTGCACTAAGAAGAGACTAAGTCTGGCGGCTCCCACATCCTGCAATAAAGGATCTTCTCCTTTAGTGTAGGACCTGGTAGCTGCCACGCTAAGCCGAATTCCGAATTTGCCATTATTTTAAATTTCATGCAGCATTCGTTCGGATATTTGTCTTGTTACACAAACAAATATCTGTGTTTCGTTAATGAATGTGTATTTCTTACAAAACAAATAGTGTCCCTTAATTGGGTAGCTAAAATCCTATCTTAAAATGCTAGATGGTTTTCTTACACTAGCTAGACATAATGACTACTTCCTATTGGCTTGTTTAGCGTCTTCTAGTTTCAAGAAATATATGACAAGGATAACTAAAGCATTAGATCTACTGTATGTGGGCAGAAAGATATGTTCTCTAAATACAACTGCTGTACATCATGGTCAATAAGCTAAACTAATATATGCTTGTAAAGATGCAGTGGAGCCTTGTCATAAAAGCAAAATGATGTCTTAAATGTATTGAACATAGTTTTACCTGTATTGTACACAGTTATTGTATTGTTATTGTATTGTTTCCAGAGCTAGTGGGCAATTCTGCTACAGGTACAAATCCCCAAATCTGGATTTTCAAAATCCAAGTAAAAATAATGTCAAATAATCTGTTGCTGTTTTGTTATGGAAATTTTTCATTTCTTGAGAACGTAAATGCTAGATTACAAGTGGAGTGCTATTGTTAGTGCTAGGAGCGTACATACAAGTGGTGTGCTTTTAAAATTGCTGTGAATTTGTTTGTGCAAACTCATGGTAATTTAAACTCCCCACATTTGCTATATGTAGCGTTGAGCAGTAATGTGAGCTTGTATTACATCCTAAACCACAGCCCTCCACATTGCAAACTACCTCTCTACACTATTAACCAGTGGCGTCACTAGGGGGTGCGGGGGTGCGTCCCACACCGGGGGACACCCTGGGAAGGGGAGACACCAACCCCTAGTCAGTAAAATGGAGTGCATAGAAGTTGGGATCAATAAAGCAGGGGATAGTTGTCAGGCTTGTTATGGAGTCAAACTGAAAAAAAAACCTGGCAAATTTACCTAGCCTACATAACCCTCATACTTTAAGTGCTGCTAACAGTGACAGATTAGCTTAAATAACCAACAATATCCAGGCTGTCACAGTTACTGCAATCTGCTAAGGGGTGTGTGCCATATTCCCCCTCCTTATGGGCGGCAAATTTGTACTGCAAAGGAGTTTGCAGGTTTCTTACCTTATCTACAAAACATTTATACAGTACAGGTAGCCCTCAGTTTACGCTGGGGTTACGTTCCAGAAGGAATGGTTGTAAATCGAAACCGTCATAAATTGAAACCCAGTTTATAATGTAAGTCAATAGGAAGTGAGGGAGATAGGTTCCAGGCCCCTCTCAAAATTGTCATAAGTAACACCTAATACATTATTTTTAAAGCTTTGAAATGAAGACTTTAAATGCTAAACAGCATTTTAAACCTAATAAAATAATCACACAACACAGAATATATAATTAAACTAAGTTAAATGAACAAAAACATTTGCTAAACAGCATTATAAACCTAATAAAATAATCACACAACACAGACTTCACTTGCATTTTTCTGCAAACAGTTCTTTCTATGCATTCAAATCTGGACTGATTTATAGACAGGAAGATCTTGTTCCTTTGAAATCTGCTCGATAGCTCAGGTCTGGTTAAACTCATTCATTTCAGCTTGCTTGGCTTTGATGCAACACAAGCGGACAGCTCCATCTACTGGCTATTTTAATAAATGCACTGCTTCTCAATGTTTTTCAATAGCAGTCACATGACTGGAAAAAAAGGTTGTTATTCTGAAACGGTGTAAATTGAACCGTTGTAAAACGAGGGTCACCTGTACTTTGAACAACAATAATGCAAGCAAACTGCAGTGCAGCTGACAGGCCACTAAAACTCCTTCTTTTTCTGATTTTCCTCCCCCTTCTTTGACCAGTGTGTCGAGCTGGGTAGTATCACTCTCCCTGTAGTGTTAAGTTTGTTCCCCCTGCGTTCTATATAAATGGTGCCGGTGGTCACAAGGCTGTGCAACATTCCTTCACCCCATTGCTTCAGCCAGACCTCTGTCCTAAGGAAGCTACATTAACTCTTTGCTTGGTTGCTAGATAGATACTTGCCTTCCCTTCAGTCCAGTGAGTGATTCAAATACAATCATGTCATTGTTATTCTTATTGCTCATTTACATATATATATATATAATTAATATAGTCTATTAATACAGTAAAAAAAACTGGCCTCTCTGGCCTATATGTGTTTTATCATGTATATTATTATTATGCAATGCAACATGCACACTATCAGTGTACAATGCTTTAGAATAGCATCATTTTACAGAGCAGCATGCTAATTATAAGTGTCAGGCCCCCTCAGCATCATTATATAGTGCTTAAAATCAGTATATAGAACCTCATGATCCTTATGCATCACTGTGTTTTAATATCAGGGTATACACTAATTACCATTATACAGTGCAGTGTGCTCATTATCTATCTATCTATCTATCTATCTATCTATCTATCTATATGTATATATATATATATATATATATATATATATATATATATATATATATAACCAAGGGGAACTCAGGACAAATGGTTAATACAATTGTGTGTCAAAACCAATATCAGTTAATTAATGTTGGCATTATAAGCAGATTATAAACTAACTCAGTTAGGTGGTGCAGACCCTATAAATAATTGTATATACACATAATAATGTGAGTAGTAAATCTCTGACCAATATAATCATGAGAGAAGTGCATTTTATTGAGCACAAATATAAGAAAACAAAAGTTAAACAATTATTTGTTTATACCAAGGTGTAATTTTATCACAATCAATATGTGATATACAGGCATATGACAATGTATTAGCCTGAAAGATGTGCACATCTATGAGCAAGAAAATATATATGTATCATTCTATAGTACCTTACACATACTACACCCAAGCTGTACACGGTACCCAAGTATGTTCAAGGGGTATTACCGGACATGTGAGTATCTGGGTTCTAAGTATTGAGAGGTACTAAGAAAGAACTAAATATCTTATATAGGCATACAAATATAGTACAGCAACCCAATATATATAGGTTAATATGTAGCGGAAATAACAATCAACAAATATGCTAGATGGAAATTCAATGCAGGCATGTGTGAAAAGCAAGTAAATGAAATGGATATTAGTAGCATAATAGGCAGTTCTTAATTCACCAAAATAGAGTGGTATGCAAACAGAGTCAGACCAGGCTGGCCCTCCACTAAATGCGGTATTGCAAATATAGTTCAGTGTGAATTCATGAAATGCAGAGAAGCAAGCAGATGAAATGGAAAAGGACAGCAGAACAGCCAGTTTTTGATTCAACAGGTAGCGTAATGTGCAAACAGAGTCAAACCGGGCTGACCCTCCACTTAATGCGGTATTGCTACAGCGGTTCAGTCACTATCCATATTGTATGTTAGATAATGAACACTTATCTGAAATCAGAAGTCCGTCTGCTGAAAAGTATAAAGCTTCTATTGTCGAGAGTTTTCCATTAATGCTCGTTAGGTACTGCTACACATCACTGTGCTCAACACGCCGAATTGGCTTGGCATGGATCAACTGCATCTTTACTTCCGGGTATGTCACATGCACAAAACGATCCAATGCCTACGATCTTGATTGTTTCACCCACAATGCCTAGTAATCTACGAGGCTTCCTCAGGGCAGATGGTGCATAGCCCTACTAGGAGGGAATATAACGGCAGTAAAGCTTCTCCCATTCTGCCCATTAACTGTTTATAACTCAAGCAGTTTACATATAGAATAGTATACACCAAAGCGCTCTAAGGATAATAAAAAACACTAACTATATAGTTACTAAATTGCAAAATTTAAAGCAGTGTTACTTATTGCTAGCACACGGAAATTAGGCATGACTTTAAAGAGAGCACTTAGCAAATAATTGCAAACAGAAAATTAAATATAATAGTTAGAAGTACAAGAGTAACTTAACAGTGGATCACAATCGTGGTGTCATGGAGAACCACAAGTAGTTAAAGGAATATTGCAAATATTACCAAGAAATCACATAATATTTAATTCAGTACTACTTGGTTAGAAACACAACCAAGAGGTTTTTAGATGAAACTAGCCATGTCCAGTTTCTCATTGAGTCCTGCTGGGGAGAGTGTGTTCAGAGTAAAGATCCACTTACACTCTTTTTGGAGGAGACGTTTATCATTATCTCCCCCTCTTCCATGTAGGATCCCTTTATCAATCCTGGTGAATCGCATACAGCTGGGATTGCTCTTGTGTTTTTCTTGGTAGTGTCTGGCAATGCTGCTTGTTTGAATTTAGCCCTTTATATCATCGCAATGTTCTTTATTACGGTGCTTAAAAACCCTTTTCGTTTTGCCCACGTAAAACGCCGGGCATGAACACTCTAAGAGATATACAACCCCTTCAGTATTACAATTAAAAAAATGATTAATGCGAAAAGATTTTGTGCAGTTGCCAGAAAATACCTTAGTTGTTTTCATGTACTCACATGATACATATGTACATACACGGGCCAGAGTGAACTGTTTTTTTACTGGATTATGTTCCATTTAAACAAGTTGCTTCTTAAAGGGACTATAAGGCTGTGTGGGCACTTGCACTAATGTGATATTTCATATTCTGGGCCAGTAAAAGGGGTGACTGGCCATTAGCGTGTGGTAACAAAAGGTTCATTTGTTTAATAACCCATTTAAAGGGGCATTTCTTATTAAAAAAGGGCATTTAGCTGGGCATTGCCCTTAAGGTATTTAGCTCTTTTGGTGCCTATGAAAAAAAACAACTAATCTTATATATAAAAAAAATACACCCTAAAAAACCCTATCACTAACCCTGAATCCGTGCCGTGCCGCTCTATCTTCATCTGTCGGCAATTTTCTTATCTTCATCCTGGCAGTGGTCCATCTTCATTTTGGCAGTGCTCCATTTTCTTATCTTCATCAGGGCTGCGGTCTTCATCCATCTTCAGCTCTTCATCACAGATGTCCTCTTCATGCGGTCACCAGCCGCACACTGAATTTTGACTTCAAGGTACCCCTTTTATATAGTATCCTTGCATTCCTATTGGCTTATTTTCATATTCAAATTCAAACCAGCCAAAAAAATAAAAAAAAAAAATAGAAAAAGCTTTAAATTTTTTGGCTGGTTTGAATTTGAACATGTGTAGGGTAAATAGTGTAGAAAGTTACTTTGCGGTGGGTGTGTGGCAGTTTATGGGTTAATAGTGTAGAGGTTTAGTTTGCAATGTTGGGTGGCAGTTAGGGGTTAATAGTATAGTGGGAACTTTGCTGTGGGCTATGTAGTGGTTTAGGGATTATCAGAGTAGGGGTCTTAGCAAGCGAGTATGGGAGCTAATTTTTTTACACTTTTCTCTCTCTATTCTCTCTCTATTGAAGTCAATGGGAGAGTATGTTAATGCAATTGCGTTATTGTAAGTTCTCCTCTTTGCGCGAGTGGGGTTAGCGATCAAGCAATAACCAGAGGAGAGGAGGAAGAGCGAATGAAAACTTTAGCTAGGTTCTCTTGGATGTACTCCTCCATGGACTTGGTTTCAGCTTTGGAGAGAGGATAAGTCTATTTTGCAGTTGTAAGGACGGTGGGGTGGCAGCACATTCGCTGCTTTCTTTTCAAACACGTCTGTGCAATCTGCATATACTAAGGGAAGGCTTGAAGGGGTCTGCAGACTGGGTATGGGGATGCGGAGCAGAGGAGTAACCTTAGCAAGGCAGGAGTGGAAGCAGGAGGTACCCTAGGAGGCCAATTGTCCCTTAGCCCAGTCGAACTGTGGATTGTGTATACAAAGCCAAGGAAGACCAAGGATGACAGGCTGTGCTGGGGAATGATTGACCTCAAACTGCACCTGTTCGGTATGAAGGACTCCCACAGTCAGGGTCAGGGGCACTGACTCGAAATGGATCAACCTTGAACCAAGGGGAGTGCCACCCAGAGTAGTTATTTTGAGACAATGTCTATTCTGCAGAAGAGGCTACCCAGCCTGAATCATAAAACAAGGATCCAGAAAGTTTCCAGCTGCCCCTGAATCAATGAAGGCTTGAGTGTGGACAGAATTCTGAAGGAACGTAAGGGTAACAGGTAACAGGATCCGAGGGGAGGGAGGGGATTTAGTAGTGATCATGCTTAGAGGAACCCCAGTGTTATCCTCTAAGCATTGTCTTTTCCCGGCCGAATGTCACAATTCTTTAGTTGGTGGGAGTTAGAACCACAAAAAAAGCATAGTCAATCTGCATCTTCTCTGTCTTTCAGACTATGTGGGTTTGAAGGAGGAGAGATCCATGAGTTCCTCTACTGGGGTAACTGGAGGTGTTGAAGGGGTAGAGGATAGTGCAGAGACCGAACGAATAGAAGGACAGGAGGGAAGGATTCTCTGAGTTGTCTTTCTCAGCTTGTCTCTCCAGGAAGCGAGACTCTAGACTGATACAGAGTGTTATAAAGTCATCCAAGGAAGAAGGAACATCACGATAAGTAAGTTCATCTTTGATGCATTCATGCAGACTTCTCCTAAAGGCTGCCTTGAAAGCACTACCATCCCAAATGGTCTCAAGTGCCAAGGTGTGAAACTTGATGGCATATTGTGCCACAGTTCTATTGCTCTGGCGGAGATCCAGGAGAGAGTACTCTGCAGCAGAAATACGGCCAGAAGCCCCAAACACAGAAGATAATGCAGAAATGAAAGCATCAGCATCGTTCAGGAAAGGAGCATTCTGTTCCAAAAGGGGGGAGACCCAAGCTAGGGCCTTGTCTTTCAGTAAGTAAATGATAAAGGTGACCCTTGACTGATGAGACTGGAAGGTGTGGGGATCATTGCGAAAGTGCAGCCTGCACTGGTTAAGAAAACCCCTAAAATCAGTAGTACCTTCATATTAGTCAGGTAATGGTATCCGGGGTATACTACCAGAAGCAGGGAAAAGGAGTTGCATTACTAGGAGCAGAGACTGGCGGTACAACAAAAGGAGCAGTATCCTTCGCTGCAACTAGTGAGGAGAGTTGAGCGGTTATAGCCTCTAGTTTGGAGTCCAAACTCTGCAACTGTACGATATGGGTTCTGTACTTAAATATAAACTGCTCTTGCTACCTCATTTGGGTCCATGGCCCAAGTATAATGTAATGCTTGTGGGATATTCCACTATCAGACCAAACTTGGTCAGTAGTCTTCTTTTCCTGGCGTCAAACTTAAAGGATAAGGAATATCCCAGAGCAGAGAAAGTTTGCAAAATGAGTTAAGCGGTACTCACAATAGGTAGGGTAGTCTTTGGCGGCAACAGGTAGGTAATCCAGCAGTATGGCAGTTCAAAGGCAAACCAATAGAAGGACTGAAAACAGGCAGCAATTGGCAATAAAGGGAATCCAATAATTACATTTCAGGAATAAACCAATAGAATGGTCAGGCAGGCAGAGTTTGGTAAAAGAATAGCAATCCAATGGTTCAAGGGATAAACAGGCAGAGTTCAGCAACTGTATGGCAATCCAATATTTTAGGGTTAAGCAAGCAGAGTAGTCAGACAGGCAGAATTCAATAAAGTTATGGCAATGCAATACTTTAGTGGTTAAGTAAGCAGAGTAGTCAGACAGGCAGAGTTCAATAACAGAATGACAATCCAGTACTTTAGGGTTTAAGCAAGCAGAGTAGTCAAACAATTTAGGTAAAAATTAGGTAAGCAACTGTACAATATGGGTTCTGTACTTAAAGATAAACTGCTCTTACTACCTCATTTGGGTCTATGACCCAAGTATAATGTAATGCTTGTGGGATATTCCACTATCAGACCAAACTTGGCCAGTAGTCTTCTTTTCCTGGCATCAAGCTTAAAGGATAAGGAATATCCCAGAGCAGAGAAAGTTTGCAAAATTAGGTAAGCGGTACTCAATAGGCAGGGTAGTCTTTGGCGGCAACAGGTAGGGAATCCAGAGGTATAACAGTTCAAGGGTAAACCATTAGAAGGACCGGTAACAGGCAGGAATCGGAAACAAAGGGAATCCAATAATTACATTTCAGGAATAAACCAATAGAATTGTCAGGCGAACAGAGTTCGGTAACAGAATTGCAATCCAATGGTTCAAGGGTTAAACAGGCAGAGTGATCAGACAGGCAGAGTTCAGCAACTGTATGGCAATCCAGTATTTTAGGGTTAAGCAAGCAGAGTAGTCAGACAGGTAGAATTCAATAACGTTATGGCAATACAGTACTTTAGGGGTTAAGCAAGCAGAATAGTCAGGCAGTGATAGGTAGAAAGTGAGCAACTTACATATGCGCAGGATTCACGCCACAGGAGATCCTGACCGGCTCCAGAATGAAAGGAGCGTGCGGCGATGACGTCACCGCCACACACACACAGGAGGCGACTCTACCCTAGGCAACGAGCAGAACAGCAGGCGCCGTGTCTCTAGCAACAGCTAGAGTGGCGTGGCATGACACCGATACTACCATGGAAAAATAATTATTACAACCACAACTCTTAACAAAAAATCGGCTAGATTACGAGTTTTGCGTTATGAGTAAAAAAACAGGGTTAAGGCTCATAAAGCTGCTTTTTCACTACCGCTGCTATTACGAGTGTTGTAGGTACAGCTGTCCCCCACACTTTTTTTGCCATACCGCAAATTAACTTACGCAATTTGCGTAAAGTCTTTTTTCAATGGGACTTCCATAATGCCGGAGGCCGAAAAGTGAGCGGAGAGCCTATCCCGCAAGATTTGTAACGCATTCTAAAGTCAGTAGTTCTGAGTTTTATGCTACAAAGCCGTAGCATAAAACTCATAACTAAAGTGTTAAAAAGTACACTAACACCCATAAACTACCTATTAAGCCCTAAACCGAGGCCCTCCCGCATGGCAAACACTAAAATAAATGCATTAACCGCTAATCTGCCGCTCCCGACATCGCCGCCAATAGAATAAAAATATTAACCCCTAAACTCCCACCGCTCAAACACTAGTTAAATATTATTAACCCCTAATCTGCTGCCCCTAACATCGCCGCAACCTACATTACAGTTATTAACCCCTAATCTGCTGCCCCCAACGTCGCCGCCACTATACTAAAGTTATTAACCCCTAAACCTAAGTTTAACCATAACCCTAACACCCCATAACTTAAATATAATTAAAATAAATCTAAATAAAATTCCTATCATTACCTAAATTATTCCTATTTAAAACTAAATACTTACCTATAAAGTAAACCCTAAACTAGCTACAATATAACGAATAGTTACATTGTAGCTATCTTAGGGTTTATTTTTATTTCACAGGCAAGTTTGTATTTATTTTAACTAGTTAGAATAGTTACTAAATAGTTATTAACTATTTAATAAATACCTAGCTAAAATAAATACAAATTTACCTGTAAAATAAAACCTAACCTGGGTTACACTAACACCTAACCTTACACTACAATTAAATAAATTACCTAAATTAAATACAATTACCTAAATTACAAAAAAAAACACTACATTACACAACATAAAAAAAGACATTATCAGATATTTAAACTAATTACACCTAATCTAATAGCCCTATCAAAATAAAAAAGCCCCCCAAAATAAAAAAAAAAACCTAGCCTAAACTAAACTACCAATAGCCCTTAAAAGGGCCTTTTGCGAGGTATTGCCCCAAATAAATCAGCTCTTTTACATGTAAAAAAAAATACAAACACCCCCCAACAGTAAAACCCACCACCCACACAACCAAACCCCCCCAAATAAAAACCTAACTAAAAAAACCTAAGCTTCCCATTGCCCTGAAAAGGGCATTTGGATGGGCATTGCCCTTTAAAGGGCATTTAGCTCTATTGCTGCCCAAACCCTAATCTAAAACTAAAACCCACCCAATAAACCCTTAAAAAAACCTAACACTAACCCCTGAAGATCCACTTACAGTTTTAAAGAGCCGGTGACATCCATTCTCAATGAAGCCATGAGAAGTCCTCAGCAAAGCGGCAAGAAGTCCTCAACGAAGTCGGGATATATCTTCATCCAAGCCGGCAGAAGTGGTCCTCCAGATGGGCAGAAGTCTTCATCCAGACGGCATCTTCTATCTTCATCCATCCGGCGCGGAGCGGGTCCATCTTCAAGACATCCGGTGTGGAGCATACTCTTCTTTCGATGTCTTCTTATTGAATGAATGTTCCTTTAAATTACGTCATCCAAGATGGCGTCCCTTGAATTCTGATTGGCCAATCGGAATTAAAGGTGAAAAAATCCTATTGGCTGATGCAATCTGATAATTTGTTTTTTATTTTGTGTAATTTGGTGGGTTTTTTTTTTTTGTAATTTAGGTAATTGTATTTAATTTATGCAATTTATTTAATTGTTGTGTAATGTTAGGTGTTAGTGTAACTTAGGTTAGGTTTTATTTTACAGGTAAATTTGTATTTATTTTAGCTAGGTAGCTTGTAAATAGTTAATAACTATTTAATAACTATTCTACCTAGTTAAAATAAATACAAACTTGCCTGTAAAATAAAAATAAACCCTAATATAGCTACAATGTAACTATGAGTTATATTGTAGCTAGCTTAGGGTTTATTTTATAGGTAACTATTTAGTTTTAAATGGGAATTATTTAGGTAATGATAGCAATTTTTATTTATATTTATTTGAATTATATTTAAGTTAGGGGGTGTTAGGGTTAGGGTTAGACTTAGGTTTAGGGGTTAATAAATTTAGGATAGTGGCAGCGACATTGGGGCGGCAGATTATGGGTTAATAAATGTAGGTAGGTGGCGGCGATGTTAGGGGCGGCAGATTAAGAGTTAATAATATTTAACTAGTGTTTGCGATGCGGGAGTGCGGCGGTTTAGGGGTTAATGTGTTTATTATAGTGGTGGCAATGTTTGGGGCGGCAGATTAGGGGTTAATAAGTGTAGGTAGGTTGCAGCGACATTGGTAGCGGGAGATTAGGGGTTAATAAATATAATGTAGGTGTCGGCGATGTTGGGGGCAGCAGTTTAGGGGTTAATAAGTATAATGTACTGTAGGTGTTGGCGATGTCCAGAGCGGCAGATTAGGGGTTAATAAATATAATGTAGGTGTCAGTGATGTCGGGGGCAGCAGATTAGGGGTTAATAAGTATAAGATTAGGGGTGTTTAGACATCGTAAAGCTCCGTAACGCAGCCCCATTGATTTTTATGGGGAAACTAAACATACATTTAGTTTCCCCATAAAAATCAATGGGGCTGCGTTACGGAGCTTTACGATGCTTTATTGCAGATGTTAGGATTTTTTTCAGCCGGCTCCCCCCATTGATGTCTATGGGGAAATTCTGCACAAGCACGTACAACCAGCTCACTGCTGACTTAAGCAGCGCTGGTATTGGAGTGCGGTATTGAGCACAATTTTGCTCTACGCTCACTTCTTGCCTAATAACGCCGGGTTTAGGAAAACTTGTAATACCAGCGCTGTAGGTAAGTGAGCAGTGACAATAACGTGCAAGTAAGCACCGCACAGCTCTTACCGCAAAACTCGTAATCTAGCCGATAGTTTTTTAAATGTTTGAAATTGTAAAATATTCATGTCTGTTTTGTTATGGTAAAGACTCTTGCTAGATAAAGCATAAGGTTTCTTGGCAATCTCATAAACGCAAATGAGAGGCTGACCATGGGCATTACAGGGCAACCTAGAGGCATGGTTGGACTTTTTTTTACCTATAGCTACCTATACCTTAGGCCCAGCATGCAGATTTCATAAAGATTTTCTTATCTTTGTAAAGCATCTCATCTTGTGGTCGTTTTTTTAGCTGTTTCAAAGCTGACAAGGTTTTTTTAATTGTTCTTTTATTTCTTTTTAACATTATTTTTTGCTTTTGTTCTCTCTCTCCTTCCCTCTCTTTTGCTCTCTCTCTCCCCCTCTCTTTTGCTCTCTCTCTCCCCCTCTCATTTGCTCTCTCTCCCCCTCTCTTTTGCTCTCTTTCTCATCCCTCTCTTTTGCTCTCTCTCTCCCCTTCTCTTTTGTCTCTCTCTCCTCCTCTCTTTTGTTCTCTCTCTCCCCCTCTCTTTTGCTCTCTCTCCACCTCTCTTTTGCTCTCTCGCTCATCCCTGTATTTTGCTCTCTCTGTCCATCCCTCTCTTTTGCTCTCTCTATCCCTCTCTTTTGCTCTCTTCCCCCTCCCTTTTGCTTTCTCTCTCCCCCTCTCTTTTGTTCTCTCTCTCTATCCCTAACTTTTGCTCTCTCTCTCCATCCCTCTATTTTGCTCTCTCTCTCTCCCCTCTCTTTTGCTCTCTCTCCCCCTCTCTTTTGCTCTCTCTCTCCATCCCTCTTATTTGCTCTCTCTCTCCATCCCTCTCTTTTGCTCTCACTCTTCATCCCTCTCTTTTGCTCTCTCTCTCCATCCTTCTCTTTTGCTCTCTCTCTCCATCCCTCTCTTTTGCTCTCTTTCTCCATTCCTCTCTTTTGCTTTCTCTCTCCATGCCTCTCTTTTGCTCTCACTCTCCATCCCTCTCTTTTACTCTCTCTCTCCATCCTTCTCTTTTGCTCTCTCTCTCCATCCCTCTCTTTTGCTCTCTCTCCATCCCTCTCTTTTGCTCTCTCTCCCCCTCTCTCTCTCCTCATCTCCCCCTCTCTTCTTTTGCTCTCCCTCTCCCCCTCTATTTTGCTCTCTCTTCCCTCTTTTTTGCTCTCTCCCCTCTCTTTTGCTCTTCCCCTATACTTTTCTGTCTCTCCCTCCTCTCTTTTGCTCTTTCCCCTCTCTTTTGATCTCTCTTCCCCTCTCTTTAGCTCTTTCCCATCTCTTTTTATCTCTCCCCCTCTCTTTAGCTCTTTCCCATCTCTTTTTGTCTCTCCCCCTCTCTTTCTATCTCTCTCCCCTCTCTCTCACACCGACCACGCCCAGCCCCGCTCCCGCCATGCCGACCACGCCCACTTCCGCTACACCATGCCGCAAACAGCAAATCAGAAAAGGCCAGGTGTGTTTGTCCTCGTGCTGTCTCTACTGCGCATAACAGCTTCGGACAAACACACTTGGCCTTTTATATTATATATCCCAGGTTATCTCTGTCTGTCTATCTATCAATCATCTATCTATCTATAGTATGTATCTATCTGTCTGTCTGTCTTTCTATGTATCAACCTATCTATCTATCTATCTATCTATCTATCTATCTATCTATCTATCTATCTAACTATTATCTATCTATCAATATATTATCTATCTATCTATCTATCCATCTATCTTTCTATTTATCATCTATCTATCTGTATATATCTATCTTTCTATATATCTATTTGTATCTATCTTTGTCTATCTATCTCTATCTATCATCTATCTATCTGTATCGATCTATCTACATCTAGATCTACCATCTATATATGTATCTATCTATCACTATATATCTATCTATCTATCTATCTTTCTGTCTGTCTGTGTGTCTGTGTCTATCTATCTATCATCTATCTATCTAGCTCTATATATGTATCTATCTGTCTGTGTCTGTCTTTCTATCTATACACACACACACACACACAAGGAAAGAGACTCAGAGGAACAGAGGAAGATAAGAATACAACTGCAAACACATTATGCTCAGCATCCTGCTGCGTCCTGTCTACTCATCAGCAAGCTGGTAGCTCAGCTGCTTGCAGTCCTCCAATTCAATGAGGATGTGGAACCCAGGAGCAGAAATCTTCAAGGACTATAAACTTATGCAGAAATAAGCAGTTATGTGAATGACCTGGGATCAACATATTGACACAAAACTCACTACAGCAAGGAAACATTTTTTTTATTTAATTTATCAATATTACAATAAAAATAGCTATGAAATGTCAAGGTTATCCATTGTCACATTTCAGTAGCAGTGCGATATTGGAAAAGCAGCACTGACAATAACTCAAATACCAATATCTTAACCACTTAGCTGCTTAACGGGACTTTAAAGCAATGCAGCACTCACGAAAAAAAGAGAAGGACTGATTTGTATATATAACAATAGATTCAATAGCAATACAAAATTAAAAGGGACTACATATTGTTTTTGTACAGAGAATATTTAACAACACATTACAGCCAAGATATTTGTTTAGTTATCTTTTGTGTGACCTGGCACAAAAAAAAGGCACAATTTGGTATTGCAACTGGATGGTTAAAGGGATATTAAAGCCACCAATTAGCAAGCGCTAACTAGGGTGCTGAACCAAAAAATGGACTGGCTCCTACGCTTAAATTATTGCTTTTTCCTATAAAGATACCAAGAGAACAAAGAAAAATGTATAAAGAAGTAAATTACAAAGTTGCTTAAAATTGCATGTTCTATCTGAATCATGAAAGGAAAAGATTTGAGTTTAATATCCCTTTAAATAATATAACCAAATCATTAAAAAAAAAAAAAAAACTTTTTGTGCACTGTATACTTTAATAGATTGGGCAGAAAGAAGTGTTAGTGCACTCATTGGGCTCATACTAAAAGTGGTGAGTTAAAGGGACAGTAATCATCTTGTAATTACAACACATATCTGTTGTGTTGCTATAAAATAATATATCTGCCAAGTCTAAACGTTTTTAAAACAAATTAATACAATTTTTACTGCAAATATTTTCATTACCGATTCTCCAACCACCATTTGACTTATTTGGAAGAGCCAATCAGAGCTTTAGTCCACAGATAACAAGACTTGTCATAGTCATAAAGGAAATTGTTTTGTATTTGTTATCTGATAAAGCCAATTAAGGACAAATATGTAACAGAATTCACCCTAAGAAGTCAGCAGGTACATTTCTAAAATCTGAGAATTAGAAATTGTAACACCCTAACATAAACCCCGAGTCTAAACACCCCTAAACTGCTGCCCCTGACATCACCGACACCTACGTTACACTTATTAACCCATAATCTGCCGCCCCCAACATCGCCAACACCTACATTACACTTATTAACCCCTAATCTGCCACCCCCGACATCGCCGCCACCTAAATACACTTATTAACCCCTAATCTGCTGCCCCCAATGTCCCTGCCGCCACTATACTAAAGTTATTAACCCCTAAACCTCTGGCCTCCCACATCACTAACACTAAATAAATATATTAACCCCTAAGTCTAACCCTAACCCTAACACGCCTAACTTTAATATAATTAAAATAAATCTAAATATAAGTTACTATTATTACCTAAATAATACCTATTTAAGTCTAAATACTTACCTGTAAAATAAACCCTAAGCTAGCTACAATAAAACTAATAGTTACATTGTAGCTATCTTAGGCCCAGATTTGGAGTTTGGCGGTAGCCGTGAAAACCAGCGTTAGAGGCTCCTAACGCTGGTTTTAGGCTAACTCCGGTATTTGGAGTCACTCAAAATAGGGTCTAACGCTCACTTTTCAGCCGCGACTTTTCCATACCGCAGATCCCCTTACGTAAATTGCGTATCCTATCTTTTCAATGGGATCTTTCTAACTCCGGTATTTAGAGTCGTGTCTGAAGTGAGCGTTAGACATCTAACGACAAAACTCCAGCCGCAGGAAAAAAGTCAGTAGTTAAGAGCTTTCTGGGCTAACGCCGGTTTATAAAGCTCTTAACTACTGTGCTCTAAAGTACACTAACACCCATAAACTACCTATGTACCCCTAAACCGAGGTCCCCCCACATCGCCGCCACTCAATTAAATTTTTTTAACCCCTAATCTGCCGACCACCACCTACGTTATCCTTATGTACCCCTAATCTGCTGCCCCTAACACCGCCGACCCCTGTATTATATTTATTAACCCCTAACCTGCCCCCCACAATGTCGCCTCCACCTACCTACACTTATTAACCCCTAATCTGCCGACCGCAAAGCACCGCCACCTACGTTATCCTTATGTACCCCTAATCTGCTGCCCCTAACACCGCCGACCCCTATATTATATTTATTAACCCCTAATCTGCCCCCCACAACGTCGCCTCCACCTGCCTACACTTATTAACCCCTAATCTGCCGACCGGAGCTCACCACTATTCTAATAAATGTATTAACCCCTAAAGCTAAGTCTAACCCTAACACTAACACCCCCCTAAGTTAAATATAATTTTAATCTAACGAAATTAATTAACTCTTATTAAATAAATTATTCCTATTTAAAGATAAATACTTACCTGTAAAATAAATCCTAATATAGCTACAATATAAATTATAATTATATTATAGCTATTTTAGGATTAATATTTATTTGACAGGCAACTTTGTAATTATGTTAACCAGGTACAATAGCTATTAAATAGTTAAGAACTATTTAATAGCTACCTAGTTAAAATAATTACAAAATTACCTGTAAAATAAATCCTAATCTAAGTTACAATTAAACCTAACACTATACTATCATTAAATTAATTAAATAAAATACCTACAATTACCTACATTTTAAACCTAACACTACACTATCAATAAATAAATTAAATACAATTCCTACAAATAACTACAATGAAATAAACTAACTAAAGTACAAAAAATAAAAAAGAACTAAGTTACAAAAAATAAAAAAATATTTACAAACATAAGAAAAATATTACAACAATTTTAAACTAATTACACCTACTCTAAGCCCCCTAATAAAATAACAAAGACCCCCAAAATAAAAATATGCCCTACCCTATTCTAAATTACTAAAGTTCAAAGCTCTTTTACCTTACCAGCCCTGAACAGGGCCCTTTGCGGGGCATGCCCCAAGAAGTTCAGCTCTTTTGCCTGTAAAAAAAAAAAACATACAATACCCCCCCCAACATTACAACCCACCACCCACATACCCCAAATCTAAGCCAAACCACCCTTAAATAAACCTAACACTAAGCCCCTGAAGATCTTCCTACCTTATCTTCACCATACCAGGTTCACCGATCCGTCCTGAAGAGCTCCTCCGATGTCCTGATCCAAGCCCAAGCGGGGGGCTGAAGAGGTCCATGATCTGGCTGAAGTCTTCATCCAAGCGGGAGCTGAAGAGGTCCATGATCCGGATGAAGTCTTCATCCAAGCGGGAGCTGAAGAGGTCCATGATCCGGCTGAAGTCTTCTATCAATGGCATCTTCAATCTTCTTTCTTCGGGAGCCATCATCTTCCATCCGACGCGGAACATCCTCTTCTCCCGACGCCAATAGAATGCGAGCTCAATCTGATTGGCTGATTGGATCAGCCAATCGGATTGAACTTGATTCTGATTGGCTGATTCCATCAGCCAATCAGAATATTCCTACCTTAATTCCGATTGGCTGATAGAATCCTATCAGCCAATCGGAATTCGAGGGACGCCATCTTGGATGACGTCCCTTAAAGGAACCGTCATTCGGCTAGTAGGCATCTGGAGAAGAGGATGTTCCGCGTCGGATGGAAGATGATGGCTCCCGAAGAAAGAAGATTGAAGATGCCGTTGATAGAAGACTTCATCCGGATCATGGACCTCTTCAGCTCCCGCTTGGATGAAGACTTCATCCGGATAATGGACCTCTTCAGCTCCCGCTTGGATGAAGACTTCAGCCGGATCATGGACCTCTTCAGCCCCCCGCTTGGGCTTGGATCAGGACATTGGAGGAGCTCTTCAGGACGGATCGGTGAACCTGGTATGGTGAAGATAAGGTAGGAAGATCTTCATGGGCTTAGTGTTAGGTTTATTTAAGGGGGGTTTGGGTTAGATTAGGGGTATGTGGGTGGTGGGTTGTATATGTTGGGGGGGGTATTGTATGTTTTTTTTTTTTACAGGCAAAAGAGCTGAACTTCTTGGGGCATTTCCTGCAAAGGGCCCTATTCAGGGCTGGTAAGGTAAAAGAGCTTTGAACTTTAGTAATTTAGAATAGGGTAGGGCATTTTTTATTTTGGGGGTCTTTGTTATTTTATTAGGGGGCTTAGAGTAGGTGTAATTAGTTTAAAATTGTTGTAATATTTTTCTTATGTTTGTAAATATTTTTTTATTTTTTGTAACTTAGTTCTTTTTTATTTTTTGTACTTTAGTTAGTTTATTTCATTGTAGTTATTTGTAGGAATTGCATTTAATTTATTTATTGATAGTGTAGTGTTAGGTTTAATTGTAGGTATTTTATTTAATTAATTTAATGATAGTATAGTGTTAGGTTTAATTGTAACTTAGGTTAGGATTTATTTTACAGGTAATTTTGTAATTATTTTAACTAGGTAGCTATTAAATAGTTCTTAACTATTTAATAGCTATTGTACCTGGTTAAAATAATTACAAAGTTGCCTGTAAAATAAATATAAATCCTAAAATAGCTATAATATAATTATTATTTATATTGTAGCTATATTAGAATTTATTTTACAGGTAAGTATTTAGCTTTAAATAGGAATAATTTATTTAATAAGAGATAATTAATTTCGTTAGATGTAAATTATATTTAATTTAGGGGGGTGTTAGTGTTAGGGTTAGACTTAGCTTTAGGGGTTAATACATTTATTAGAATAGCGGTGAGCTCCAGTTGGAAGATTAGGGGTTAATAATTGAAGTTAGGTGTCGGCGATGTTAGGGAGGGCAGATTAGGGGTTAATACTATTTATTATAGGGTTAGTGAGGCGGATTAGGGGTTAATAACTTTATTATAGTAGCGCTCAGGTCCGGTCGGCAGATTAGGGGTTAATAAGTGTAGGCAGGTGGAGGCGACGTTGTGGGGGGCAGATTAGGGGTTAATAAATATAATATAGGGGTCGGCGATGTTAGGGCAGCAGATTAGGGGTACATAGGGATAATGTAAGTAGCGGCGGTTTACGGAGCGGCAGATTAGGGGTTAATAATAATATGCAGGGGTCAGCGATAGCGGGAGCGGTAGATTAGGGGTTAATAAGTGTAAGGTTAGGGGTGTTTAGACTCGGGGTACATGTTAGAGTGTTAGGTGCAGACGTAGGAAGTGTTTCCGCATAGCAAACAATGGGGCTGCGTTAGGAGCTGAACGTGGCTTTTTTGCAGGTGTTAGGTTTTTTTTCAGCTCAAACAGCCCCATTGTTTTCTATGGGAGAATCGTGCACGAGCACGTTTTTGAGGCTGGCCGCTTGCGTAGGCAACTCTGGTATCGAGAGTTGAAGCTGCGTTAAATATGCTCTACGCTCCTTTTTTGGAGCCTAACGCAGCCTTTATGTGGACTCTCAATACCAGAGTTATTTTTATGGTGCGGCCAGAAAAAATCCGGCGTTAGCTACGCGGGTCTTTACCGACAAAACTCCAAATCTAGGCCTTAGGTTTTATTTTTATTTTACAGGTAAGTTTGTATTTATTTTAACTAGGTAGACTAGTTAGTAAATAGTTATTAACTATTTACTAGCTACCTAGCTAAAATAAATATAAAGTTACCTGTAAAATAAAACCTAACCTGTCTTACACTAAAACCTAACATTACACTAAAATTAAATAAATTAAATTAACAAAATACATTTATCTAAATTACAAAAAATAATAAACACTAAATTAAACAAAATAAAAAAAAGAAATTATCAAATATTTAAACTAATTACACCTAATCTAATAGCCCTATCAAAATAAAAAATCCCCCCCATCCCAAATAAAAAAACCCTAGCCTACACTAAACTGCCAATGGCCCTAAAAAGGGCCTTTTGAGGGGCATTGCCCCAAAGAAATCAGCTCTTTTACCTGTAAAAAAATACAAATAACCCCCCAACAGTAAAACCCACCACCCACACAACCAACCCCACCCAAAAAAAACTACCTAAAAAACCTAAGCTCCCCGTTGCCCTGAAAAGGGCATTTAGATGGGCATTGCCCTTAAAAGGGCATTTAGCTCTTTTACGTTGCCCAAAATCCCTATTCTAAAATTAAAACCCGCCCAATAAACCCTTAAAAAAACATAACACTAAGCCCAGAAGATCCAGTTACAGTTTTTGAAGACCGGACATCCATCCTTATCCAGCCGGGAGAAGTCTTCATCCAAGCGGCAAGAAGTCGTCCTCTAGGCCAGTGATTTTTAACCTTTTTTTTGCCGTGGCACACTTTTTTACATTAAAAAATCCTGTGGCACACCACCATCCCAAAATTTAAAAAAAATCACACATTGTAGCCTAATACAGCATATATATATACACATACACACAAACACACACATACTGTATGTATTGTGCTGTTATGCCATGCCTCCTACAAACTACCCCTGCACTGGGAGTAAAAAACAAGCAAAGTTTAAAAAATATGTCACACTGTTGTCAGTCTGCCGTGGCACACCTGAGGATCTCTCACGGCACACTAGTGTGCCACGGCACACTGGTTGAAAAACACTGCTCTAGGCGGGCAGAAGTCTTCATCCAGACAGCATCTTCTATCTTCTATCAGCCAATTGGAATTAAAGGGTAAAAAATCCTATTGGCTGATGCAATCAGCCAATCGGATTGGTCAACTACCTATCAACGCTATTAACCCCTAATCTGCCAATGCCCCACAATGCAAATATACCTAATTAACGTATTAACCCCTAAACCTTCAACCCCCTGCAACACATTAAACTTAATTAATCTATTAACTCCTAATTAGCCAAACCCCCACAATGCAAATAACTAATTTAATTACTTAGTCCCCTAATCTAACACCCCCTAAATTAACTCCAATTACATTAAATAACAAAATACTAAGTTACAATTTTAAAAAAAATCTAACATTATTAAAAAAAAATACCTAAGATTAAATTAAATTAATCTAAAATTAAAGAAAATAACAAAGTCTAACATTACAGAAAATAATAAACCAAATTATACAAAATAAAAAAATTAAACCTAATCCCAATCCCTATGAAAATAAAAAAGCCCTCCCAAAATAAAAACACACCCTAATCTAGACTAAACTACCAATAGCCCTTAAAAGGGCCTTTTGTAGGGCATTGCCCTAAGTTAAACAGCTCTTTTACATTAAATAAATACTAAGTCCCCCCTAACAGTAAAATCCCCACCCACCAAACCCCCAAAAATAAAAAAACTAACACTAAAAAAACCTAAGATACCGATTTCCCCCTAAAGGGGCATTTGTATGGTCATTGCCCTTAAAAGGGCATTCAGCTCTTTTACAAGCCCATTAAAACCCTAATCTAAAAAAAAAAAAAAAAAACCAAAAAACCTTGCATTCCTATTGGCAGAACAATTAAAATAAGACAATAGTATTAGAGCTACTGAAATCCTAATTCCTAATTCAAATCAGCCAGTAGGATTTCAGTAGCTCTAATCCTATTGACTTATTTTAATTTTTTCCGCCAATAGGAATGCAAGGTTTTTTTAGATTAGGGTTTTAATGGGCTTGTAAAAGAGCTACATGCCCTGATTTAAATTTTTCAGCCAATAGGAATGCAAGGTACCCAATATTTAAATGGATACCTTGCATACCATCTTCAGTGTGCAGCGACGATCGTATGAAATTGATCTCCATGCTCGATGGCTCCGCAGTTGACAGTCTTCTGTTCTGCGGTCACCTCCGCTCTGCGCCGGCTTGGTCCTGGATGAAGATAGGAGAGGTTGCCGCAATTGAAGAAAATATTGCCGCCTCCAAGAAGACTCCACCGTCTTTAAGAAGACCTTCTCCGCTGGACTTCAGGAACAGTGAGTACCTATTTTGGGAGTTAGACTTAGGCTTTTTGTTTGTTTTTTTTATATTTTTTTATTTTTAAGATTAGGGATTTAATGGGCTTGTAAAAGAGCTGAAAGCCCTTTTAAGTGCAGTAAAAGAGCGGAATGCCCTTTTAAGGGCAATGCCTATAAAAATGACCCTTTAAGGGCAATGGGTAGTTTAGTTTTTTTTAGTGTTAGTTTTTTTATTTTGGGGGTTTGGTGGGTGGGGGTTTTTTCTGTTAGGGGGGACTTAGTATTTTTAAATGAAAAATAGCTGTTTCACTTAGGGCAATGCCCTACAAAAGGCCCTCTTAAGGGCTATTTGCAGTTTAGTTTAGATTAGGGGGTGTTTTTATTTTGGGGGGCTTTTTATTTTCATAGGGATTAGGTTTAATTTTTTTATATTTGATAATTTGGTTTATTATTTCTGTAATGTTAGACTTTTTATTTTTTTGTAATTTTAGATTAATTTAAACGTAGTTTTTTTTATTTTTAAAGTAATGTTAGGTTTGTTATTTTAATTGTAATTTAGTATTTTTTTTATTTTAGGTAATTGGGGTTAATTTAGGGGGTGTTAGGTTAGGGCCTTAGTAATTAAATTACACCTAGATTACAAGTTGCGTGTTCGTGTTTTAACGCTGAAAAAATGGTAATTTCAGCGTTAAAACAGCACTACAGCCATTACAAGTCTTGTCGGTATAGCTGTACCGCAAGCCTTTTAGCCTGTAACGTAACGTCGGTCCCGCACACTTAAATTTTTTTTTTTTTCATGGGACTTCCATAGTGCAGCCATTACGAGTTTTGCAGTGAGGCTAAAAAGCTTACGTTGCAGCCTATACCGACAAGATCCGTTCCGCAATCTGAGAGCAGTAGTTATGATTTTTACGCAACAAAACTGTAACATAAAACTCATAACTAAACTGTCACAAAGTACACTAAACACCCATAAACTACCTATTAACCCCTAAACCGAGGCCCTACCACATCGCAAATACTATATTAAAGTTATTAACCCCTAATCTGCAGCTCCCGACATTGCTGCCACTAATAAAATGTATTAAACCCTATTCCGCCACTCCCTGACATCGCCACCCCTATACTAAAGTTATTAACCCCTAAACTACCGTCCTCCCACATCGCAAACACTATAGAAATATTATTAACCCCTAATCTGTCATCCGCCCACATCGCCCCCACTATACTAAAACTATTAACCCCTAATTCTGCCGCCTCTATAATAAACTTATTAACCCCTAAACCGAAAGCCCCCCACAATGAAATATACTATATAAACCTATTAATCCCTAAACCGAAAGCCCCCCACATTGCAATAAACTAATTTAAACTAGTAACCCCTAAACCTAACACCGCCCCCTAACTTTATATTAAAATTACAATTTTCCTATCTTAAATTAAATTAAAACTTACCTGTCAAATTAAAAAAAAGAAGTTAAAAACTAAACTAGCAATTAAATAAACTATATTACACATAAAAAAATCCTAACACTACTATAAAAATTACAAAGTATCTAATTACAAAAAATAAAAAATACTAAATTACAAAAAATAACAAACACTAAAATATGAAAAATTACAAACGAAATTATAAAAAAAAAAAAAAATTACACCTAATCTAATAGCTCTATAAAAATAAAAAAGCCCACCCAAAATATGCTTATGGGCATTGCTCTTAAAAGGGCATTTAGGTCTTTTGCTTTTAGCTTGTTTACGAAAACCCTAAACTAAAAAAAAACCACCCAAAAAAACTTAAAAAATCCTAACACTAACCCCCGTAGATCCACTTACAGTTGCTGAAGACCCGCTTGAAATTTCTTCATCCCGGCGGCTCCATCTTCATCCAGGCGGCATCTTCTATCTTCATTCCAGCGGCATCTTCTTTCTGCATCCTAGCGGCGTGGAGCAGGTCCATCCTGAAGACATCCAACGCGGAGCATCCTCTTTATACCGTCGCCGCTGTAAACTGAATCTTCAAGGTACGCAATTCAAAATGGCGTCCCTTGCATTCCTATTGACTGATTGATTTTGGAAATTAAAATCAGCCAATAGGATGAGAGCTACTGAAATTCTATAGGCTGATTTGAACAGCCAATATTATTTCAGAAGCTCTCATCCTATTGGCTGTTTTGAACAGCCAATAGCATTTCAGTAGCTCTCATCCTATTGGCTGATTTTCATTTCCAAAATCAAATCTGCGACGCCATTTTGAATTGCGTACCTTGCATTGAAGATTCAGTATACAGCAGCGACCGTATGAAGAGGATGCTCCGCGCTGGATGTCTTAAGGATGGACCCACTTCGCCCCAATGGGATGAAGATATAAGATGCTGCCTGGATGAAGATGGAGCCGCCTGGATGAAGATGGAGCCACCAGGATGAAGATCCTTCAAGCGGGACTTCAGCAACTGTAAGTGGTTCTTCAGGCGTTAGTGTTAGGATTTTTTAAGGTTTTTTGGGTGTTTTTTTTTTTTTTTAGGGTTTGGACTTTTCATAAATGAGCTAAATGCCCTTTTAAGGGCAATGCAAAAGAGGTAAATGCCCTTTTAAGGGCAATGCCCATACAAATGCCCTTTTCAGGGCAATGGGTAGCTTAGGTTTTTTAGATATTTTTTTTTATTTTGTGGGTTTGGGGGGGGTGGGGGTTTGTAATGTTAGTGGGGTGTATTTTTATTTTTACATTAGGGCTTGGGCATTTCATAAAAGAGCTAAATGCCTGTTTAAGGGCAGGAAAAAGAGCTAAAGGCCATTTTAAGGGCAATGCCCATACAAATACCCTTTTCAGGGCAATGAGTAGATTAGGTTTTTTTATTTTTATTTTGTGGGTTTGGGGGGTGGGGGGTTGTATACTGTTAGGGGGTGTTTGTTTTGTTTTGTAGCAAAAGAGCTGTTAACTTTAGGGCAATGCCCTACAAAAGGCCCTTTTAAGGGCCCTTGGTAGTTTATTCTAGATTAGGATTTTTTATTTTGGGGTGGGTATTTTTTTTTTAAAGGGTATAAGAATAGGAATAATTTTTATTGTTTTAGATAATTTTGTTTGCTATTTTTTGTAATGTTAGGTTTTAGTGTAAGGCAGCTTAGGTTTTATTTCACAGGTAAGTGTTTATTTATTTTAACTAGGTAGTTATTAAATAGTTAATAACTATTTACTAACTAGTCTACCTAGTTAAAATAAATACAAAATTACCTGTGAAATAAAAATAAAACCTAAGCTAGCTACAATATAACTATTAGTTATATTGTAGCTAGCTTAGGTTTTATTTCACAGGTATGTATTTAGTTTTAAATAGGTATTATTTAGTTAATAATTGTAACTTTAATTTAGCTCTATTTTAATTATGTTAAAGTTAGGAGGTGTTAGGGTTAGGGTTACGGTTAGGGTTAGGCGTTAATATAGTTTAATTTAGGTTGCTGCGATGTGGAGGGCTGGCGGTTTAGAGGTCAATAGGTTTATTTAGTGGTAGTGATGTGGGAGGCCAGAGGTTTAGGGGTTTATAACTTTATTTAGTGGCGGTAATGTCGGGGAGCGGTGGAATAGGGGTTAATAGATTGATTATAGTGTGGGTGATGTTGAGGTGCAGGGGGATAGGGGTTAATAACTTTAGTATAGTGACGGTGACATTGGGAGCGGCATATTAGGGGTAATAGCTTTATTTAGGTGGCAGTGATATTGGGAGCGGCAGATTAGCGGTTAATAAGATTATGTAGGTGTCGGCGATGTCGGGAGAAACAGATTAGGGGTGTTTAGACTCTGGGTTTATGTCAGGGTGTTAGGTTTAAACGTTACTTTTTTTTCCCCATAGACATCAACGGGGCTGCATTATGGAGCTTTTCATTCCGCAATCGCAGGTGTTAGGCTTTTTTTCTGACCCTCTCTCCCCATTGATGTCTATGGGGAAAGCGTGCACGAGAATGTTAAAACAGCGCTTGGATTGTGTGCGGTATGGAGCTCAACGCAACCATATCGCAAGCACAAGCCAGCTGTTTGAAAACTTGTAATGGCTGCGCTATAGATGGTTAAATAACGCAACTTTTGTTTCTTTCGTTAATTTCCCTATAGTGCGCATAACTCGTAATCTAGGTGTTAGCTATTTGCGTTGGGGGTGTCGGTTTAGGAGTTAATAGATTATTTAGGTTTATTGCAATGTGGGCGAATAGCAGATTAGGGGTTAATACTTTTATTAGGTAGATTGCCATGTGGGTGAATAGGGGATTAGGGGTTAATAGTTTAATTAGGCATATTGTGATGTGGGGGTTGGCGGATTAGGGGTTAATATACTTTATTAGTTATTGTGGTGGGGGATGGCTGGTTGACAGGTAGATACTGCGCATGCGTTAGGTGTTTGTTAATACTTCCAGGGAGTTACGGTGCTCACATTTTCAGTGCAAGGCTTGCTGTGCCTGCCTATGTGTGGCAAGGTGAAAATGGAGTAAAATTTCACAATTTTCGCTGCGTAAGTCCTTATGCTGAATATGTGATACTGACTTGCAACACGGTTCTATGTTAGTTTATGGGAGTAAAATTAGTGGGCTACGGGTGAAATATACGATCCTCATTTATATGCGGCTCCATATATGTGATAGCAATATCCTACTAAAAACTGGCAACGCCACATATGTAATCTCGCACTTGTGGCTCCATGTACGAAGCAGCGAAAGCTGCTCCGGAGCCTTTGCGGGGCAGGTTCGCATATGCGAGCCTGCTTCCCGCAATGTAAGAAGCAGCGGTCATTAGACCGCTGCTTCCTACACCCTACGCCACCTCTTAGGTGGCGAAGCAAAATCACAGAGAGCTCGCTCTCGGTGATTGACAGCCCCTTCAGTCGCGTGATTGGTCGTGCGACTGAAGGGGCAGGCATTGCACACTCCACTGAGTGTGTAATGGTACATACGGGCAAGCGGATCAATAGATCCGCTGCCCGTGTGTAGCGGAGGCGGGCGGACAGCTTTGCGAGTTAAGAAGCTGTCCGCCCGCCTCTTAGTACATGGAGCCCTTGGTATCTTCATTTGAAAAAGCAAGAAAGTAAGTATTAAAGCCGGCCAATTTTTGGTTCAGCACCTGGGTAGCACTTTCTGATTGGTGTCTAAATGTAGGCACCAATCAGCAAGCACTACCCAGGTGCTGAACTAAAAATGGGCCAGCTCCTAAGCTTACATTTAAATGAAGAGTACAAAGAAAAATGGACAATAGAAGTAAATTAGAAAGAAAAATTGCAAGCTATATCCGAATCATTAAAGTTTAATTTTGACTAGACTATTCCTTTAACATTTGAGTGATATCCAACATGCATTTTACTATGTGCTCCCATAGAAGTTTTTTATGTTAGGGATTTGGCACAGCCATGCAGATGTTAAAGAGTTCAAGACTATCACTCGAGCAATAAAAACATGACCTGTTATATGAGCTCACAAATAGAAGAGCTATTCTTTCCATAAAACAGGTTGCAAAATCTATTCCCAATTGAAAAACTCAAAATAAATAATTTTACTGGCAGTTTGTAAATAGTGGATAATGCATGCAAATAACTCCATGTTCATTAGACTTGTGCGGTGCCCAAAAAATCAGTTCATCTGAATCTTTCAAAATGAATATTCAGGGAAATTTTTTTCCTTGAATATTCATCTTTTGCACTATTTGGTATTTGTTTTGTTTTAAACAAAACAAATACTCAACATTAACCTTTTAATGCCGTTATGACGTTCTATTCCATCATAATTACACTGGGCTTTAAAGCCATTATGACGGAATAGAACGTCATAGCCAACGGCTGTCCTGAAGCCTACTCTGCTTCTCAGATTTGATCAAGGTCAAAGTCGGGAGGGCGTTCCTAGGGTTATAGGGACGCCCCCCAGACCCGATCCAATAATTGAAATCTCGCGATTGTGCACACAGTTGTTCCGATGTAGACACTTTAACCCCGGCAGGAAAGGGTTAAAAGGGACATTCTAAACCATAACTGTTGTTGTTTAAAAAGAAAGATAATTTCTTTGTTACCTATTCCCCAGTTCTGCATAATTAATAGTTACCTTAATATACTTTCTTTCATATAGATGGTAAGAGTCCATGATCTAGTGACGTATGGGATATACATTCCTACCAGGAGGAGGCAAAGTTTCCCAAACCTCAAATGCCTATAAATACACCTCCCATCTCACTCATACCTCAATTTTACAAACTTTGCCTCCTTAGGAGTTGGTGAAGCATGATGTGCTTGATTTCTTCTGTGAAAGGCGCTTCTAAGCATATTGAAGCCCAGTTCCTTTCTAAGTGCAGTGTTTGTCTGAGGGATGTGAAGGGAATATAGCCTGATGATACCATGTTTTCGCCTATGGGAAAGCTTTTCATAAGGCTCTCTGTAAATCAGTTGCAAGGATTCATCTGCTGCCTCCCTTTATAGATCAACAATATACTCTTGTACCATTACCTCTGCTGATATGTTTCAGTACTGGTTTGGCTGTCTGTTATATGTGGATGGGTGTCTTACACGGTAAGTATATACTTTTATTATATAAGACACTCTCAGCTATGGATTGGGCACTTTTTAACTAAAGTTGTTATATATTGTTTGTATACATGCCTTGTGTCAGTAATTCAGTGCTCTTTTTAAGTTACCTTATTTGTGGCTAAATATTTGTCAAGGTTGGTAGAGTCTGTGAAACATACAGGTTTTTTTTGGAGCTAGTAATTTATTTATAAATTAGGATGCTAAGTATTATGTTAGTCTCATGAAATGTTGATAATCACATTTTATGCAGCTATAAGAAGAAGCTATAGAAGTATACATTATGCTTTATTTAGGTACATTTTATTTTTTTGGATATGCAATCAAAATTCTTACCTGCTTTTTAGAGTGATAGATGTATTAGAAATCCACTACAACTTTGCATGTTGCGCATGTGATGATGCTATTTATGTCATAGGGTGAGGTGTCATCATTTTGTGCCATTTTTTTTTTTGCGGCAAAAATTTCCCGCAAAAAAATTTACATTTTCCAGCCAAAAATTTTCCCGCCAAAAACTCCCGTTATAAGCTCCGCCCCAGCTCATTCAGTGTTCTCAGAAAACATTTAGAGAGCTTTCATGCAGCATTTTATAAATCAGTTTTCTTTTTTTTTTATAATTTTTCACTCTGTTTCCCATTCTCTTAAGCCTCATATATATATCATATATAGAAGCATGGATATACATTTGCAGAATTATTATTATTTTTTTTAATTTATTTTTTTTTGCAATTATGTCTCAAACTAAACCTATCTCTGATGTTACCATAGGATTTGAGCTGCCTGAACATGTATTTACCAAAGCTAAGTATGTTTGTTGTAATAAAGCTGATCTAAATTATTCAGCTCAATTATGTGGCACTTGTTTTGACAAATTGTTAAATATATCTATTAGTAGAAATACACCCACTGTTATTCAATTTCAGTCTAATGTACATAGCATTACTGCAGAAATGTAAGATTTTATTACTGCAGCTATAGAGAAGGCAATGACTGCTATTTTTACTTCAAATAAATATAAAAAGGTTTTTGCAACATTTTCCTAAACTTAGTGAATTAAGTTCTGACCCTCAACATACTGATGTATCCTCTACTGATGGGGTCTCCTCTGATTCAGAGGATGCCACGTCCGAGACTGATATAGACAAATCTTTGTTATTTAAGTTATAATATATTGTTCTCTCTTAAAGGAAGTTTTGTTTACTTTTGGTATTGAGGAGTTTAAATCTCCTGATGATAAAGCTAGTAATTGTCTAAATTCTGTATTTAAGACTACTGTTATTACTCCTGAAGTATTTTGTTGATGCTATCTCTAATGTGATTGCTAAAGAATGGTCTAAACTTGGTACCTCTTTTAATCATTCTTCTAGGTTTAAGAAATTGTATCCTTTTCCTGTAGGCAAGGATCCTTTAGATAGTTTGAATATTATCATAGAAGGGCATATTTACATACTGGCTATATTCTTAGACCTGTTATATCTATGGCTGATGTTGCTGCTGTTTCTACTTTTTGGTTGGACAGTTTAGCACACCAGTTGTCTTCAGATTCTGAATTATCTAACATTAGTGTTTTAATTCAACATGCAAATCATTTTATTTGTGATGCTATATCCATGTCTTTAGCCATTCTAACTAGAAGAGCTTTATGGCTTAAATATTGGAATGCTGACATGGTGTATAAAACTAGATTATTATCTCTCTCTTTTCACTGTAAAAATCTTTTTGATTCACAATTGGATTCTATTATCTTCACTGTTACTGGGGTTGAGGGAGTTTTTCTGCCCCAAGACAATAAATCTAACAGTAAATTTAAAGTCCCCAATCGTTTTCATTCCTTTCGTCAGAATAAATAACAGAAAACTATTCCTTCCCCTAAGGCCTCTGGCTCTAATTGGAGAACATCTCCGAATTGGAATAAATCCAAGCCTTATAACAAACCAAATCCTGCGCCTAAACCTACATGAAGGTGCGGCCCTCAAGCCAGTTCTTCTGGTAGGGGACAGACTAAAGCTATTTCAAAGAGTCAGTGAATTCAGAATACATTTTTTTCAGAGGTGTGTCGAATTGGATTCAAAATAAGACATCCTTTGGGAAGATTATTTCTTACCCATGTAACAAAAAATCCAGTAAAAGCTCAAGTCTTTCTGAAATGTGTTTCAGATTTAGAACTTTCAGGGGTAATTATCCCGGTTCCACAGCAGGAACAAGGATTGTTTTTTTTTTTTATTCAAATCTATTCTTTCAGACCAATTTTGGATCTGAAAATGTTAAATTGTTTTGTAAGAGTCCCAACTTTCAAGATGGTGACTATAAGGACTATTCTGCCTTTTGGTCAACTAGGTCACTTCATGTCCGGAATACACTTACAGGACACTTATCTTCACAATTTGATTCATCCAGATCACTATTGTTTTCTGATATTCTCTTTTCTAAACAAGCATTACCTCTTCCGTTTGGCCTTACAACAGCACCAAGAAAGTTCTTAATAGTTTTAGCTGCACTTCTATCTGTAACCAGAGAGCACGGTATTGTGGTGTTTCCATATTTGGACGATATAAGGGTACTAACTCAATCGTTTCATTTAGAGAATCTCACACAAAACAATTTCGGTTGTTTGTTCAAAGACATGTTTGGAGGATCAATTTACCAAAGAGTTTCTTGATTTCTTAGACAAAGGTCACCTTTTTAGGTTTCCAGATAGATTCAGTGTCCATGACTCTATTTCTTACAGAACAGTGACATTTGAGATTGGTTTCAGCTTGTCTAAACCTTCAGTCTCTTATCATTTTCTTCAGTGGCTATGTGCATGGAAGTTTTAGGTCTCATGATTGCAGCATCGAACGCGATCCTTTTTGCTTGTTTTCATATAAGACCTCTACAGCTTTGCATGTTGCACCAATGGTGCAGGGATTAAACTCAGATATCACAACTGATAAACTTAAATCCCAACACTCAACTCTCTCTGACTTGGTGGTTAAACCATCACCTTATTTTTTAAGGGGTCTCCTTTGTTCGTCCTACCTGGACTGTGATCACAACAGATGCAAGTCTCACTGGTTGGGGAGCTGTCTGGGGGTCTCTAACAGCACAAGGAGTTTGGAATCCTTGAAAGGCGAGGTTACCAATCAATATTAGGACTACGTGCTATTTTCAGAGCTCTTCAGACTTGGCCTCTATTAAAGAGAGAACTGTATATTCGGTTTCAAACAGACAATGTCAGAACTGTGGCATATGTCAATCATCAAGGGGGGACTCGCAGTCCCCTATCAATGAAAGAAGTGTCTCTAATACTTTCTTGGGCTGAATCCAACTCTTGCCTAATCACTGCAATTCATATAGCAGGTGTAGACAATTTGGAAGCGGATTATCTCAGTCGTCATTCTACATCCAGGGTGTGGTTTCTCCATCCAGATGTGTTCTATCAGATTGTGCAGATGTGGGGTCTTCTAGACATAGATCTGATGGCCTTTCATCTAAACAAGAAACTTCCCAGATACCTCTCTCCAGGTCCAGGGATCCTTAAGCGGAATTGATGAATGCTCTAGCAGTTCCATGGTTTTACCAACCTGCTTACATTTTTTCACCTTTGGGAGTGATCTCAAAGATCATAATGGAACAATCTTATGTGTTTCTGATAGCACCAGCATGGCCTCACAGGTTCTGGTATGCGGAACTTGTCCAAATGTCCAGTTGCCGACCTTAGTTACTTCCTCTAAGACCAGACTTTCTGTCTCAAGACCCTTTATTCCATCCAGATCACAAATCTCTAAATTTGAAGGCATGGCAATTGAACACTTAGTCCTTAGTCATAGAGGTTTCTCTGACTCTGTGATTAACACTATGATACAGGCTCATAAGCCTGTTTCACATAAAATATATTACAAGGTTTGGAAAACCTATATTTCATGGTGTTCCACTCATGATTATTCTTAGCATTCTTTTTGAATTCCTAGGATTCTACAGTTTCTTCAGGATGGTTTGGATAAAGGTCTGTCTGTTAATACAAATCTCTGCTCTTTCTGTTTTATTTCACAGAAAGATTGCTAATCTTCCTGATGTTCACTGTTTCGTACAGGCTTTGACAAAATTTATCTCTCCTCCTTGGAGTCTAAATTTGGTATTAAAGACTTTGCAGACTCCTCCTTTTGAGCCTATGCATTCTTTGGACATTAAACTACTTTCTTGGAAAGTGTTATTTTTCTTGGCTATCTCTTCTGTTAGAAGAGTTTCTGAATTGTTTGCTCTCTCTTTCGAATCTCCTTATCTGATTTTCCATCAAGATAAAGCTGTTTTGGGGACTTAAATTTTTGCCTAAAGTTGTGAATTCTGCCAACATCAATAGGGAAATTGTTGTTCCTTCCTTGTGTCCTAATCTTAAGAATACTTTTGAAAGGTCTTTACATTCTTTGGATGAGGTAAGAGCTTTGAAATATTATGTTGCGGCTACTAAAGATTTCAGAAAGACTTCTAGTCTATTTGTTATTTTCTCTGGTTCCAGAAAAGGTAATAAAGCCTCTGCCATTTCTTTGGCATCTTGGTTGAAACTTCTGATTCACAAAACTTATTTGGAGGCGAGGCAGTCTCCGCCTCAGAGAATTACAGCTCATTTTACAAGATCAGTTTCCAAATCTTGGGCTTTCAATAATGAAGCTTCAGTTGATAAAATCTGCAAAGCAGCCATTTGGTCTTATTGCATACAATTACTACATTTTACCATTTTGATGTTTTTGCTTCTTCGGAAGCAGCTTTTAGTGGAAAGGTTCTTCAGGCAGCTGTCTCAGTTTGATCCTAGTGCCTATGATTTAAGTTTTTTGAATGTTTAAGAAAACAATGATTTTTTGTGATTTCATTTCTTAGCTGTTTTTATTTTATCCCTCCCTCTCTAGTGACTCATGGACTTCCACATCTTGGGTATTATATCCCATATGTCACTAGCTCATGGACTCTTGCCACCTATATGAAAGAAAACATAATTTATGTAACAACTTGAAAAACAACCTGATAAATTCATTTCTTTCATGGTGGCAATAGTCCATGAGACCCAACTAATTTTTTTTGAGTTATGATTTTTTTATATAAAGCACTTTATTTATCCTGTTCCTCTTTTTTATGCTTTTACTCCTTTTACACCTCACTAACTTGGCTTTACGTTAAACTGAGGTATGAGTGAGGTGGGAGGTGTATTTATAGGCATTTGAGGTTTGGAAAACTTTGCCCCCTCCTGGTAGAAATGTATATCCCATACGTCACTAGCTCATGGACTCTTGCCACCATGAAATAAATTAATTTATCAGCTAAGTTCTTATATAAATTATGTTTTTTTACCTCTGTGATTACCTTGTATCTAAGCATCTACAGACTGCCCCAATCTCAGTTCTTTTGACAGACTTGTATTTTAGCCAACAGTGCTCACTCACAAATAACTCCACAGGAGTGAGCACAATGTTATATTTTATGGCACACATGAACTAGCAGTGTCTAACTTTCAAAAACTGTCAAAATGCACTGAGGTAAGAGGCAGTTCAATAGCTCTTCAACAAAAATTTGATAATAAAAGTAAATTGGAAACTTGTTGAAAATGTCATGCCTTATCTGAATCATGAAAGTTTTATTTTGACTACATTGTCCTTTTAATGGAACATTTAACATTCATTTTCATTAAGCAAATGTAAATGTTCCTTTGCTACAAGTAAAATAATCCACCGTTAACATTATACTTATATCTAGTGCGCTGGAGAGCCGCCGCTAAGCCCAAGGACCTTCTCCATTAACGCAGGCTGTAGGATCTACCATGCTAAGCCTCCTATTAGCGTGCCCCACGGGGAATCAGGGTTAGCAATCTAAAAGGTATTTAACCCCTTAAATGTAATTTAAAGAAAACAAATAAATACTGATGAATTTTGTCAGTATTTTTTGTTTTCTTTAAATTTCATTGGTGCATTCATTCGGTTATGTGTTTTGTGAACATTGCGCATCTCTAATGTTCATTCTTTGAATCTGAAAACATTTTGACATGGTCCTCTATAAAGACAGGTCACTAGTTTTAACATGGTGGGCAAAAAAATATAGCACGGCTCCACTGCACATAGTATAGTAATAAAGTACAAGAAGCATGTGCCTATTTGCACTTGTAAAACAAGGTATACAACTATTTTGATGTTTGAAAACATAACATGTTAGCACAGCATTTTAGGGAAAATAGCCTTTCTAAAACTACCTATTTAACTATTAGTTATCATGCCAGTCACAGTCTTGCAGCTGGCATGTCAAGGGCAGAGATTTTGTCTACATTAAGATTTTACCACCCACTTCTCAGTGAAAGATTTCGACAGTCACCTTCTTAAAGGAATAGTCTAGTCAAAATTAAGCGTTCATGCTTCAGATAGACTATGCAATTTTAAGCAACTTTCTAATTTACTCCTATTATCAATTTTTTCTTTGTTCTCTTGCTATCTTTATTTGAATGTAAGCTAAGAAGCCGACCCATTTTTGGTTCAGCACCTGGGTAACACTTGCTGATTGGTGGCTACATTTACAAACCAATCAGAAAGTGCTAACCAGGTGGTGACCCCAAAAATGGGCCAGCTCCTTAGCTTGCATTCTTGCTTTTTCAAATAAAGACAGCAAGAGAATGAAGAAAAATTGATAATAGGAGTAAATTAGAAATTTGCGAAAGATTGCATGCTCTATCTGAATCACGAAAGAAAACATTTGGGTTTAGTATATCTTTAAACTAAAATGAGATTGTGGTTATGGATTCACGTTAGAGTTATGCTATGATAAAGTTTTGGATTGGGTTTAGGGCTAGAATCAGGGTTAGGTTTAGTGACTAGTATTAAGATTAAGACTATAGTTACATTTATTTAAGTTTATTTTTTTTCATGGGAACGGTAAGGAGTGTTTTAATTGGTTTATGTATTGTGTGATGTTGTTTACTGTTATGGAGTTTTTGTTTCTGTGTTTTATGTGGTGTTTCCTTTATCTTTAGTATACAGTATGTGTTTATTTTTTTTTATAGAACATGTATTTATTAGGGGGCATTTTTTATTTGTTAGCATTTTTTTATTTTTACAATTATACTGTTTATTTATCTTAAGTTTAGCAGCTAGTGGGGTAATGGTATAGTGTGGTTAGGTTGGGGTGGGTTTATGGTGCTTTATGGGTTAATAGTATAGTAGGTTTAGGTTGTGGTAGGGGTTATGGTGCTCTAGGGGTTAATAGTGTAGTGAGGTTAGGTTGTGGTGAGCCTAGTTGAGCTTTAGGGGTTAATAGTGTAGTGATTTTAAGTTGCAGTGAAGGTTATGTTGCTTTAGGGGTTAATCGTTTAGTGGGGTGAATTTGCAATTGGAGTAAATAGTGTTTTAGAGGTTAATAATGTAGGGCTGTGTAGCAGATTTATTGGGTTGCTCTTTTTACATTAAAATAATAATGAATAAACAAAAGTGTTAAACAATTTCATGAATATGTTCTTTCTTAATTATTTTAATTTGTGTAGACTGCTATTCGTTTATTCAGTTATGTAATGAAAAAGTCAAACTAAATTTGTTGCGTGTAAAATTAAATCATTTTTTTTTGTATATATAGTATATGAAATGCTAAAACCCACAATACATAGGAAAAAATAAAACAATTATATCAAATAAAACAAATATATGAAAAATATTATTCTATTACATAGATAACCTAGAGAATGCGCACTGCGTAAGGAACACCTGCATGTAAAACAGAAAATACAAATGACAAATAGAAAAAAAAAATGGAACAATCCAAATCCGTGAATAAAAGTATAAATGCGGTATCAAAAGTTCATATAAAACCCAAATTCATGAATCAAGTATATAACGATCCACAATGTGCACAATTTAGGTTTTCTATATGTAATACATTAATATTTGTTTGACTATTTGTTTTGTACAATGTTTCCCTATTTATTGTGGGTTTTAGCACCAACTAGTGAAACCTCCATTACTATATATACAAACAATTTGTACTGTAATTAGGATGAGGTCACTCTGTTTCCTTGTATTTGGAAAGTATACTCACAGCTAACATAGCGCAAGGGATTATTCCTTTTCTTCTAAAATGGATCATTTACATTGCACCCTCAATGTAGGTGGTAATTCGGCTTTCAAAAATTCGCCAGTATCAGAACAGCATATTCATACATATGTAAATCTATTTTAATATAATAAATATAAATATAGACAGGCAGACAGAGGGAGGTAAAGATAGATAGATAGATAGATAGATAGATGATAGATAGATAGAACAGACAGGCAGACAGTAGACCAGACAGATAGACCGACAGAGACAGACAGACAGATAAATCAATAGATAATAGATAGATAATAGATGATAGATAGATACAAAATTGAAAGCAGGCCCCTGAAACATTTCTATAGCAGTCTGCCTTCCCTATCTTGTGTTCAGATATAATCAGAAATTATTCTGGCTCTTTTCTATGTTAAAATGTTCTTGAAACAAAATAGTATTACAGGACACTACATATTTAAGGGCAGCTCAGTAGTTAACACTATACTAATGCTGATAAAGAAAATAAAATGACAATGGACAGCTCTGATTAAAGGATTTTGATCATCTATCAATGGAAAGTGAGGTCCCTAAAAAAAATGACATAAAACAATGGTAGGTTAATACAAAAAGTCAGGAAAGCTGTTCTAAAACTACAGACGTCTGATAAGAGAGAGTGAGGATTAGAAAGGATTGATACTGAACATCAAAGACAAAGCCTTCCTTGTGACGAGAGCAGCCATAAGAATGCTCTGGGGACTATAAATGCAATGCTGAATACAAGGAGCTAGGAGAGAAAGTGAGGAGGGGAAGAGGGACAGGAAGAGAGTGTGAGTGGGAGAAAGCATAAGATGAAAGGAAAGCAGGAGAGAGAGGGGAAGATAGAGAGAACAGGAGAGAGAGGGGAAGATAGAGAGAGCAGGAGAGAGAGGGGAAGATAGAGAGAGCAGGAGAGAGAGGGGAGAAGATAGAGAGAGCAGGAGAGAGAGGGGAAGATAGAAAGAGCAGGAGAGAGAGGGGAAGATAGAGAGAGCAGGAGAGAGAGGGGAAGATAGAGAGAGCAGGAAAGAGAGGGGAGAAGATAGAGAGAGCAGGAAAGAGAGGGGAGAAGATAGAGAGAGCAGGAGAGAGAGGGGAAGATAGAGAGAGCAGGAGAGAGAGGGGAAGATAGAGAGAGCAGGAGAGAGGGGAAGATAGAGAGAGCAGGAGAGAGAGGGGAAGATAGAGAGAGCAGGAGAGAGAGGAAGATAGAGAGAGCAGGAGAGAGAGGGGAAGATAGAGAGAGAGCAGGAGAGAGAGGGGAAGACAGAGAGAGCAGGAGAGAGAGGGGAAGACAGAGAGAGCAGGAGAGAGAGGGGAAGATAGAGAGAGCAGGAGAGGGAGGGGAAGATAGAGAGAGCAGGAGAGAGAGGGGAAGATAGAGAGAGCAGGAGAGAGAGGGGAAGATAGAGAGAGCAGGAGAGGGAGGGGAAGATAGAGAGAGCAGGAGAGAGAGGAAGATAGAGAGAGCAGGAGAGAGAGGGGAAGATAAAGAGAGAGCAGGAGAGAGAGGGGAAGATAGAGAGAGAGCAGGAGAGAGAGGGGAAGATAGATAGAGAGAGAGAGAGAGAGAGAGAGAGGGGGGGGAAGATAGAGAGAGCAGGAGAGAGAGGGGAAGATAGAGAGAGAGGGAGAGAGAGAGAGAGAGAGAGAGGGGAAGATAGAGAGAGCAGGAGAGAGAGGGGAAGATAGAGAGAGAGCAGGAGAGAGAGGGGAAGATAGAGAGAGAGCGAGAGAGAGAGGGGAAGATAGAGAGAGCAGGAGAGAGAGGGGAAGATAGAGAAAGCAGGAGAGAGAAGGGAAGATAGAGAAAGCAGGAGAGAGAGGGGAATATAGAGAAAGCAGGAGAGAGAAGGGAAGATAGAGAAAGCAGGAGAGAGAGGGGAAGATAGAGAGAGAGCAGGAGAGAGAGGGGAAGATAGAGAGAGAGCAGGAGAGAGAGGGGAAGATAGAGAGAGAGCGATAGAGAGAGGGGAAGATAGAGAGAGCAGGAGACAGAGGGGAAGATAGAGAGAGAGCGAGAGAGAGAGAGGGGAAGATAGAGAGAGAGCAGGAGAGGGAGGAGAAGATAGAGAGAGCAGGAGAGAGAGGGGAAGATAGAGAGAGCAGGAGAGAGAGGGGGAAGATAGAGAGAGCAGGAGAGAGAGGGGGAAGATAGAGAGAGCAGGAGAGAGAGGGGAAGATAGAGAGAGCAGGAGAGAGAGGGGATTATAGAGAGAGCAGGAGAGAGAGGGGAAGATAGAGAGAGAGCAGGAGAGAGAGGGGAAGATAGAGAGAGCAGGAGAGAGAGGGGAAGATAGAGAGAGCAGGAGAGAGAGGGGAATATAGAGAGAGAGCAGGAGAGAGAGGGGAAGATAGAGAGAGAGCAGGAGAGAGGGGGAAGATAGAGAGAGAGCGAGCGAGAGAGGGGAAGATAGAGAGAGAGCGAGAGAGAGAGGGGAAGATAGAGAGAGCAGGAGAGGGAGGGGAAGATAGAGAGAGCAGGAGAGAGAGGGGAAGATAGAGAGAGCAGGAGAGAGAGGGGAAGATAGAGAGAGCAGGAGAGAGAGGGGAAGATAGAGAGAGAGCAGGAGAGAGGGGGAAGATAGATAGAGAGAGAGCGAGAGAGAGAGGGGAAGATAGAGAGAGAGCGAGAGAGAGAGGGGAAGATAGAGAGAGCAGGAGAGGGAGGGGAAGATAGAGAGAGCAGGAGAGAGAGGGGAAGATAGAGAGAGAGGGAGAGAGAGAGGGGAGAAGATAGAGAGAGCAGGAGAGAGAGGGGAGAAGATAGAGAGAGCAGGAGAGAGAGGGGAAGTTAGAGAGAGCAGGAGAGAGAGGGGGAAGATAGAGAAAGCAGGAGAGAGAGGGGGAAGATAGAGAGAGCAGGAGAGAGAGGGGGAAGATAGAGAGAGAGCAGGAGAGAGAGGGGAAGATAGAGAGAGCAGGAGAAAGAGGGGGAAGATAGAGAAAGCAGGAGAGAGAGGGGGAAGATAGAGAGAGCAGGAGAGAGAGGGGGAATATAGAGAGAGCAGGAGAGAGAGGGGGAAGATAGAGAGAGAGCAGGAGAGAGAGGGGAAGATAGAGAGAGCAGGAGAAAGAGGGGGAAGATAGAGAAAGCAGGAGAGAGAGGGGGAAGATAGAGAAAGCAGGAGAGAGAGGGGAAGATAGAGAGAGCAGGAGAGAGAGGGGAAGATAGAGAGAGCAGGATAGAGAGGGGAAGATAGAGAGAGCAGGAGAGAGAGGGGAAGATAGAGAGAGCAGGAGAGAGAGGGGAAGATAGAGAGAGCAGGAGAGAGAGGGGAAGATAGAGAGAGCAGGAGAGAGAGGGGAAGATAGAGAGAGCAGGAGAGAGAGGGGAAGATAGAGAGAGAGCAGGAGAGAGGGAGGAAGATAGAGAGAGAGCGAGAGAGAGAGGGGAAGATAGAGAGAGAGCGAGAGAGAGAGGGGAAGATAGAGAGAGCAGGAGAGGGAGGAGAAGATAGAGAGAGCAGGAGAGGGAGGGGAAGATAGAGAGAGCAGGAGAGAGGGGAAGATAGAGAGAGTAGGAGAGGGAGGGGAAGATAGAGAGAGCAGGAAAGAGAGGGGAAGATAGAGAGAGAGCGAGAGAGAGAGGGGAGAAGATAGAGAGAGCAGGAGAGAGAGGGGAAGATAGAGAGAGAGCAGGAGAGAGAGAGGGGAAGATAGAAAGAGCAGGAGAGAGAGGGGAAGATAGAGAGAGCAGGAGAGGGAGGGGAAGATAGAGAGAGAGCAGGAGAGAGAGGGGAAGATAGAGAGAGAGCAGGAGAGAGAGGGGAAGATAGAGAGAGAGCAGGAAAGAGAGGGGAAAGGTAGAGAGAGCGGGAATGAGAGGGGAAGATAGAGAGAGCAGGAGAGAGAGGGGATGATAGAGAGAGCAGGAGAGAGAGAGGAGAAGATAGAGAGAGCAGGAGAGAGAGGGGAAGATAGAGAGAGAGGGGAAGATAGAGAGAGAGCGGGAAAGAGAGGGGAAGATAGAGAGAGCAGGAGAGAGAGGGGAGAAGATAGAGTGATCTGGAAAGAGAGGGGAAGATAGAGAGATCCAAAAACAAAAAATGTTAGGAGCACCAAAAAGCGTGTAAAAAACAAAATTTTATTGTTTGACAAAAGGGTTAATTAACCCCCAGGGTAAGAGTGAATAAGAAATCATAATAAGTAATTGAAATACAGAGAGCAAAAAGGCTTACCGGTTTCGGCGTCTGCCTTAATCCTAGCCTGCTTAAAAAGTGATTGTAAGTTACCAACTTAAAAACCCACCTCTGTTTTTCAATTGGATGTGATGTTCACACCCTTTAATTCATTAACCAATACAAAAATTCAATTTTAACAAGACACCTGAATTCCCTACTGACATAACTGCTATCTGATGTGGCGATGTAGGTTCAGCCCTTACAAAGTTTTGACTGTAAGCTTTACTATGCTGACACCTAAATTAGCATGAAACTACTCATCGCCACTTCTGATCGTGCTGTGAAACAACTATGTGTTGTACATCTAATTAAACCTTGCATCGTGTAACCTTATTTTGTGGACTGCCGTTATGTGTATACATTTTGTGTATTACATTTACTTAACCTTTTAACGCCGTTATGCCATTCTATTCCGTCATATTTACACTGGGCTTTAAAGCCGTTATGACGGAATAGAACGTCATAACAAACGGCTGTCCTGAAGCCTTCTGTGCTTCAAGGACTTGATCGCGGTCTGGAGGGCGTTCCTAGGGTTGTAGGGACGCCCCCCAGATGCGATCCAATAATTGAAATCTCGCGATCGTATGCACGATTGCGTAGTTTCAATTTGTCTACATCGGAACAGGTGTTCCGATGTAGACACTTTAACCCTGTCATGAAAGGGTTAAATCCAATCATAAATGTCTTCTGTTTATTTGCCGTCACTGTGTATATACCTCAGACTGACTTGGTCCGAAGCCGCTAGCTGATACTGCAAATGTAAGCAGTTTCAGTGTCCGATCAGATCCCCACTGCGTGCAGTGTGTGGATCTTTGTTTACTACCATGACGTAATGGCCACTCCTCCTGCAACACCCTATAGGCGTGCATTCCTCACAGCTCCTGCACTAGGACTACGCCCACACTGTGGGCTGTGTATGGTTAAGGGGGGTGTGTATAGAACCAGATTCCCTTTTGTGCGGATAGCAAAATCGCTTGCTAGTGGTGCTCCAACACACTGCCCTCAACAGTAGTATTATCTGAAAATATCCGTGACCCTTGATAGTGCTGCATAATAAATTTATCCTTCGATGTCGCTGTACACCTTGTTGTGGTGAATAGCTCCACTATACTATACGTGGCAATTTACTGGTGTGGATCAGCAGCATTTATCTGTACTGATTTGAAATATTCCTTTATTTTACAACAAATAGGTCGTACTCTATACATAAAGGACCATGTTTATATCAATTTTCTGATCCCTAATTGTAGCCTCTTAGTCATTCAACTTAATCCTGAAAAAAGCAACATAAGATTGATATAGGTTGCTGTGTTTAAATTCCTCCTCTGATGATTTCTTCTATACTTTATTGTTGGTGTGCTATGGGAAACGCAGTGGATGTGGGGGTTAGTGTGAGGGGTTAGCAGTCGGGTTTGGGGGGGGAGGAGAAGGGGGAATGGGGGGGTGGGCGGAGGGGGGTGGGGGGAGGGGAGGGGGGAGTGGGGGTAGGGGAGGGGAAATAGGAAGGGGGGGTGGGGAAAGGGATGGTGGGGGAGGGGAGGGGGTAGGTTAGGGACTAGGCTGGGAGGTAGGGAGGTGCAGCTAACAAAAGTTGATTAAATCAAACTCAGAGTTGAGACCCTCTGGAGACCTAGTTCTCAACCGAAAGATCCAGAAGGCCTCCCTCTCTCCCAATTTGCGGGTTCTATCTAGCCCTCTGTTCTGTACAGGGACCTTCTCGATAATGGTCTACGTGAAATATCTGGGGTCTTTTTGGTGTATCACAGAAAAGTGATTGATCAGGGGTGTTGTTAGCACACCTGCTTTTATATCCGCCAGTTGTTCCTTTATTGTAACCCGTGCCTCCCTGGTCATTAGACCTACATATTGGAGGGCACAATGTGTACATGATATCAAGTATACAACACAATTTGACTGGCAATTTAAGCACAGTCTTTTTTGGAAGGTTTCACCCGTGACTAGGGACCTAAATGAGTCTCCCACTACCACTCTTTCACAAGCCTTACAGGAAAGAAATTTGCATCTGTACGTGCCATTTAGTCTCAACCAAGTTGAGCCACTGGTTTCCTCCTGTTTAAGTTTAGTAGGGGCTATTATGTTGCCTATCGTACGATTCCTTTTGTAAGCAAATCGTATACCTTCCTTCACTATTTCTTTCAGTGCATCATCAGCTAATAGAAGTTGGTAGTTGCTTCTAATTATCTGGCAAATCTGATGGTACTGCCGTGAATAGTCAGTTGTAAATTGGATTTTGCTACCTTCATTTAGTTGTTCCTGCCACTTCCTATCTCTGTTCCTATTCCTATTTTTGTTTATAAGCCTGCTTTTAGATTGTTCAAGAAGTTTTGCCCTGTCCAATCTAGTGACCAAATTTCTTTCCTACTACTACTGACTAGCCTCTTTCCAGCAACCTAGTTGTTAATTCATCCGCTTGTTTGAAGATAGAGAGAGCAGGAGAGAGAGGGGAAGATAGAGAGAGCAGGAGAGAGAGGGGAAGATAGAGAGAGCAGGAGAGAGACAGGAAAATAGAGAGAGCAGGAGAGAGAGGGGAGAAGATAGAGAGAGCAGGAGAGAGAGGGGAAAATAGAGAGAGCAGGAGAGAGAGGGGAGAAGATAGAGAGAGCAGGAGAGAGAGGGGAGAAGATAGAGAGAGCAGGAGAGAGAGGGGAAGATAGAGAGAGCAGGAGAGAGAGGGGAGAAGATAGAGATAGCGGGAAAGAGAGGGGAAGATAGAGAGAGCAGGAGAAAGAGAGGGGAAGATAGTGAGAGCAGGAGAGAGAGGGGGAGATAGAGAGAGCAGGAGAGAGAGGGGAAGATAGAGAGAGCAGGAGAGAGAGGGGAGAAGATAGAGAGAGCGGGAAAGAGAGGGGAAGATAGAGAGAGCAGAAGAGAAGGGGAAGATAGTGAGAGCAGGAGAGAGAGGGGGGAGATAGAGAGAGCAGGAGAGGGAGGAGAAGATAGAGAGAGTAGTGGAGAGAGAGGAAGATAGAGAGAGCAGGAGAGAGAGGGGGGAGATAGAGAGAGCAGGAGAGATGAAGATAGAGAGAGAGAGCAGGAGAGAGAGAGCAAGATAGAGAGAGCAGGAGAGGGGGAGATAGAGAGAGCAGGAGAAAGGAAGACAGAGAGAGAGAAGGAGAGAGAGAGGAAGATAGAGAGAGCAAGAGAGAGAGGAAGCTAGAGAGAGCGGGAAAGAGAGGGGAAGATAGAGAGAGAGAGCAGGAGAGAGAGGGGGAAGATAGAGAGAGCAGGAGACAGAGGGAAAGATAGAGAGAGCAGGAGAGAGAGGGGGAGATAGAGAGAGAGCAGGAAAGAGAGGGGGAAGATAGAGAGAGCAGGGGAAAGAGGGGAGAAGATAGATAGAGCAGGAGAGAGAGGGGGAGATAGAGAGCAGGAGAGGGACAGGAAAATAGAGAGAGCAGATAAGAGAGGGGAGAAGATAGAGAGAACATGAGAGAGGGAAAGATAAATAGAGTAGGAGATATAGGGAGAAAGATAGAGTAGGAGAGAGAGGGGAGAAGATAGAGAGAACAGGAGAGAGGGAAAGATAGAGAGAGCATGAGAGAGGAAAAAAATAGAGTAGGAGAGAGAGGGGGGAGATAGAGAGAGTAGGAGAGAGAGGGGAGAAGATAGAGAGAGTAGGAGAGAGAGGGTCGAAGACAAAGAGAGCAGGACAGAGAGGGGAAGATAGAGAGAGCAGGAGAGAGAGGTGAAAATAGAGAGAGCAAGAGAGAGACAGGAAGATAGAGAGGGTAGAAGAGAGAGGGGATAAGATAGAGAGAACAGGAGAGAGGGAAAAATAAATAGAAAAGGAGAGAGATAGGGGAGAAGATAGAGAGAGTAGGAGAGAGAGGGGAAGATAGAGAGAGTAGGAGAGAGGGGAGGAGAGAGAGAGAGAGAGGAGAAGATAGAGAGAGCAGGAGAGAGAGGGGAAGATAGAGAGAGCAGAAGAGAAGGGGAAGAAGATAGAGAGAACAGGAGAGAGGAAAAGATAAATAGAGTAGAAGAGAGAGGGGAGAAGACAGAGAGAGCAGGAGAGATAGTGGAAGATAGAGAGAGCATGAGAGAGAGGAGAGAAGATAGAGAGAGAAGGAGAGAGAGGAGAAGATAGAGAGAGCAGAAAAGAGAGGGGAGAAGATAGAGAGAACAGGAGAGAGGTAAAGATAAATAGAGCAGGAGAGAGAGGGGAAGATAGAGAGAGCAGGAGAGAGAGGGGATGATAGAGAGAGAGAGAGAGAGAGAGAGAGAGAGAGAGAGAGAGAGAGAGAGGAAGATAGAGAGAGAGCAGGAGAGAGAGGGGATGATAGAGAGAGAGAGAGAGAGAGAGAGAGAGAGAGAGAGAAAGGGGAAGATAGAGAGAGCAGAAGAGAGAGGGGATGATAGAGAGAGAGAGAGAGAGAGAGAGAGAGGAAGATAGAGAGAGCAGGAGAGAGAGGGGAGAAGATAGAGAGAGCGGGAAAGAGAGGGGAAGATAGAGAGAGCAGGAGAAAGAGAGGGGAAGATAGTGAGAGCAGGAGAGAGAGGGGGGAGATAGAGAGAGCAGGAGAGAGAGGGGAAGATAGAGAGAGCAGGAGAGAGAGGGGAGAAGATAGAGAGAGCGGGAAAGAGAGGGGAAGATAGAGAGAGCAGGAGAAAGAGAGGGGAAGATAGTGAGAGCAGGAGAGAGAGGGGGGAGATAGAGAGAGCAGGAGAGAGAGGGGAAGATAGAGAGAGCAGGAGAGAGAGGGGAGAAGATAGAGAGAGCGGGAAAGAGAGGGGAAGATAGAGAGAGCAGGAGAAAGAGAGGGGAAGATAGTGAGAGCAGGAGAGAGAGGGGGAGATAGAGAGAGCAGGAGAGGGAGGAGAAGATAGAGAGAGCAGTGGAGAGAGAGGAAGATAAAGAGAGCAGGAGAGAGAGGGGGGAGATAGAGAGAGCAGGAGAGATGAAGATAGAGAGAGAGAGCAGGAGAGAGAGAGCAAGATAGAGAGAGCAGGAGAGGGGGAGATAGAGAGAGCAGGAGAAAGGAAGACAGAGAGAGAGAGAAGGAGAGAGAGAGGAAGATAGAGAGAGCAAGAGAGAGAGGAAGCTAGAGAGAGCGGGAAAGAGAGGGGAAGATAGAGAGAGAGAGAGAGCAGGAGAGAGAGGGGGAAGATAGAGAGAGCAGGAGACAGAGGGGAAGATAGAGAGAGCAGGAGAGAGAGGGAAAGATAGAGAGAGCAGGAGAAAGATGGGAAGATAGAGAGAGCAGGAGACAGAGGGGAAGATAGAGAGAGCAGGAGAGAGAGGGGGAGATAGAGAGAGAGCAGGAAAGAGAGGGGGAAGATAGAGAGAGCAGGGGAAAGAGGGGAGAAGATAGATAGAGCAGGAGAGAGAGGGGGAGATAGAGAGCAGGAGAGGAACAGGAAAATAGAGAGAGCAGATAAGAGAGGGGAGAAGATAGAGAGAACATGAGAGAGGGAAAGATAAATAGAGTAGGAGATAGAGGGAAAAAATATAGTAGGAGAGAGAGGGGGGAGATAGAGAGAGTAGGAGAGAGGGGGGGGGGGGGATAGAGAGAGTAGGAGAGAGAGGGGAGAAGATAGAGAGAGTAGGAGAGAGAGGGTCGAAGACACAGAGAGCAGGACAGAGAGGGGAAGATAGAGAGAGCAGGAGAGAGAGGTGAAGATAGAGAGAGCAGGAGAGAGACAGGAAGATAGAGAGGGTAGAAGAGAGAGGGGATAAGATAGAGAGAACAGGAGAGAGGGAAAAATAAATAGAATAGGAGAGAGATAGGGGAGAAGATAGAGAGAGTAGGAGAGAGAGGGGAAGATAGAGAGTGTAGGAGAGAGAGGGGAGGAGAGAGAGAGAGAGAGAGAGAGAGAGAGAGATTGAGAGGAGAAGATAGAGAGAGCAGGAGAGAGAGGGGAAGATAGAGAGAGCAGAAGAGAAGGGGGAGAAGATAGAGAGAACAGGAGAGAGGAAAAGATAAATAGAGTAGAAGAGAGAGGGGAGAAGACAGAGAGAGCAGGAGAGATAGGGGAAGATAGAGAGAGGAGAGAAGATAGAGAGAGAAGGAGAGAGAGGAGAAGATAGAGAGAGCAGAAAAGAGAGGGGAGAAGATAGAGAGAACAGGAGAGAGGTAAAGATAAATAGAGCAGGAGAGAGAGGGGAAGATAGAGAGAGCAGGAGAGAGAGGGGATGATAGAGAGAGAGAGAGAGAGAGAGAGAGAGAGAGAGAGAGAGAGAGAAAGGGGAAGATAGAGAGAGCAGAAGAGAGAGGGGATGAGAGGAGAGAGAGAGAGAGAGAGAGAGAGAGAGGGGAAGATAGAGAGAGCAGGAGAGAGAGGGGATGATAGAGAGAGAGAGAGAGAGAGAGAGAGAGAGAGAGAGAGAGGAAGATAGAGAGAACATGAGAGAGGGAAAGATAAATAGAGTAGGAGATAGAGGGAGAAAGATAGAGTAGGAGAGAGAGGGGAGAAGATAGAGAGAACAGGAGAGAGGGAAAGATAGAGAGAGCATGAGAGAGGAAAAAAATAGAGTAGGAGAGAGAGGGGGGAGATAGAGAGAGTAGGAGAGAGAGGGGGGAGATAGAGAGAGTAGGAGAGAGAGGGGAGAAGATAGAGAGAGTAGGAGAGAGAGGGTCGAAGACAAAGAGAGCAGGACAGAGAGGGGAAGATAGAGAGAGCAGGAGAGAGAGGTGAAGATAGAGAGAGCAGGAGAGGGACAGGAAGATAGAGAGGGTAGAAGAGAGAGGGGATAAGATAGAGAGAACAGGAGAGAGGGAAAAATAAATAGAATAGGAGAGAGATAGGGGAGAAGATAGAGAGAGTAGGAGAGAGAGGGGAAGATAGAGAGAGTAGGAGAGAGAGGGGAGGAGAGAGAGAGAGAGAGAGAGAGAGAGAGAGAGAGAGAGAGGAGAAGATAGAGAGAGCAGGAGAGAGAGGGGAAGATAGAGAGAGCAGAAGAGAAGGGGGAGAAGATAGAGAGAACAGGAGAGAGGAAAAGATAAATAGAGTAGAAGAGAGAGGGGAGAAGACAGAGAGAGCAGGAGAGATAGGGGAAGATAGAGAGAGGAGAGAAGATAGAGAGAGAAGGAGAGAGAGGAGAAGATAGAGAGAGCAGAAAAGAGAGGGGAGAAGATAGAGAGAACAGGAGAGAGGTAAAGATAAATAGAGCAGGAGAGAGAGGGGAAGATAGAGAGAGCAGGATAGAGAGGGGATGATAGAGAGAGAGAGAGAGAGAGAGAGAGAGAGAGAGAGAGAGAAAGGGGAAGATAGAGAGAGCAGAAGAGAGAGGGGATGAGAGAGAGAGAGAGAGAGAGGGGAAGATAGAGAGAGCAGGAGAGAGAGGGGATGATAGAGAGAGAGAGAGAGAGAGAGAGAAAGGGGAAGATAGAGAGAGCAGAAGAGAGAGGGGATGAGAGAGAGAGAGAGGGGAAGATAGAGAGAGCAGGAGAGAGAGGGGATGAGAGAGAGAGAGAGAGAGAGCAGGAGAGAGAGGGGATGATAGAGAGAGCAGGAGAGAGAGGGGATGAAAGAGAACAGGAGAGAGAGGGGATGATAGAGAGAGAAGGATAGAGAGGAGAAGATAAAGAGAGTAGGAGAGAGAGGGGAAGATAGAAACTTACACAAACACAAAAAAGAAACCAAACAAATAGACACATAGAATGTATATATATAGAAGTGTATCTGTGTTTAAGGGGTCGATTTGTCTAAGGATTTCGCCAGCCTTTGAGCCCCTATGGCAGCACATGATTGGCTGTGCGCGAACAGGGGCGGGATTGCACGCAAGGGCAAAATAGCGCTCGTATGCAATGCTGAATTCCTCCAGGAGAATTCAGACCGCCAGAGGCGAGCTGCGGCAGACAGGGACGTGTATATGAACCCCTGTCTGCCTCAGCTTGATAAATCGCCCCCTTAAGTGTCTACTCATGTGTGTACATACAGGTGTGTGTGTCAGTATGGTTTGTCCTTATGGTTTGTGTGTGTGTGTTATTATGGTTTGTGTGTGTGTATCTCAGTATGGTTTGTGTGTGTGTGTGTCAGTAGGGTGTATGTGTCAGTATGATGTGTGGGTGTATGCTTGTGCGTGGTGTGTCAGTATGGTATGTGTGTATTGTGTCAGTGTAGTGTGTGTATTTTGTTTAGTTTCTGTGTCAATATGGTGTGAGTTTGTATGTGTGTTTATTTTGTGTGTAGTGTGTGGTGTGTATATATATATTTGTATGTGTGTGTATTTTGTGTGAATGTGTGTATATATATATATATATATATATATATATACATACATATATATGTGTGTGTGTTTGTGTATATATGTGTGTGTGTGTGTATATATATAAATATATATATATATATATATATATATATATATATATATATATACAGTATATATATATATATATATAAATACTGTATATATATATATATATATATATATATATATATATATATATATATATATATATATATATATATATATATATATATATATATATATATATATATATATATATATACAGGGAGTGCAGAATTATTAGGCAAGTTGTATTTTTGAGGATTAATTTTATTATTGAACAACAACCATGTTCTCAATGAACCCAAAAAACTCATTAATATCAAAGCTGAATAGTTTTGGAAGTAGTTTTTAGTTTGTTTTTAGTTATAGCTATTTTAGGGGGATATCTGTGTGTGCAGGTGACTATTACTGTGCATAATTATTAGGCAACTTAACAAAAAACAAATATATACCCATTTCAATTATTTATTTTTACCAGTGAAACCAATATAACATCTCAACATTCACAAATATACATTTCTGACATTCAAAAACAAAACAAAAACAAATCAGTGACCAATATAGCCACCTTTCTTTGCAAGGACACTCAAAAGCCTGCCATCCATGGATTCTGTCAGTGTTTTTATCTGTTCACCATCAACATTGCGTGCAGCAGCAACCACAGCCTCCCAGACACTGTTCAGAGAGGTGTACTGTTTTCCCTCCTTGTAAATCTCACATTTGATGATGGACCACAGGTTCTCAATGGGGTTCAGATCAGGTGAACAAGGAGGCCATGTCATTAGATTTTCTTCTTTTATACCCTTTCTTGCCAGCCACGCTGTGGAGTACTTGGACGCGTGTGATGGAGCATTGTCCTGCATGAAAATCATGTTTTTCTTGAAGGATGCAGACTTCTTCCTGTACCACTGCTTGAAGAAGGTGTCTTCCAGAAACTGGCAGTAGGACTGGGAGTTGAGCTTGACTCCATCCTCAACCCGAAAAGGCCCCACAAGCTCATCTTTGATGATAGCAGCCCAAACCAGTACTCCACTTCCACCTTGCTGGCGTCTGAGTCGGACTGGAGCTCTCTGCCCTTTACCAATCCAGCCACGGGCCCATCCATCTGGCCCATCAGGACTCACTCTCATTTCATCAGTCCATAAAACCTTAGAAAAATCAGTCTTGAGATATTTCTTGGCCCAGTCTTGATGTTTCAGCTTGTGTGTCTTGTTCAGTGGTGGTCGTCTTTCAGCCTTTCTTACCTTGGCCATGTCTCTGAGTATTGCACACCTTGTGCTTTTGGGCACTCCAGTGATGTTACAGCTCTGAAATATGGCCAAACTGGTGGCAAGTGGCATCTTGGCAGCTGCATGCTTGACTTTTCTCAGTTCATGGGCAGTTATTTTGCGCCTTGGTTTTTCCACACGCTTCTTGCAACCCTGTTGACTATTTTGAATGAAACGCTTGATTGTTCGATGATCACGCTTCAGAAGCTTTGCAATTTTAAGAGTGCTGCATCCCTCTGCAAGATATCTCACTATTTTTGACTTTTCTGAGCCTGTCAAGTCCTTCTTTTGACCCATTTTGCCAAAGGAAAGGAAGTTGCCTAATAATTATGCACACCTGATATAGGGTGTTGATGTCATTAGACCACACCCCTTCTCATTACAGAGATGCACATCACCTAATATGCTTAATTGGTAGTAGGCTTTCGAGCCTATACAGCTTGGAGTAAGACAACATGCATAAAGAGGATGATGTGGTCAAAATACTCATTTGCCTAATAATTCTGCACTCCCTGTATATATATATATATACAGTATATATATATATATATATATATATATATATATATATATATAAATGCTGTGTATGTATATATATATATATATATATATATATATATTTGTATGTGTTTATGTGTGTATGTCTGTTTGTGTGAATGAATAAAAAAATTGACAAGTATAGATAATACCATAATAGGAAAAAAGACAAAAAAAAATAAGGAAGTCAACAGCTGTGAGAAAGGATGACTTAAAGTACAAGACAAAACAAAGCCAGATTATATGAAGAGAATGCTGTGTAAAAGCAACACAGATACAACATAATTTCATCATTAGACCTGCAGCAGATGGTGTGCAGATCTGCACTGGAATCGTTTGGTCCAGAATTCTGAAGGAAAAGAAAACATCTGCCTTTATTCTCATGTTTACAGGTACTGTACCTAAACAGAGAATATTTCATGCTATTTAGATCAGCTGTCTGCACATTCCTGCCAATACGTATTGTACACTTAGATCTTGGCCCAATACTAATATTCCAAGCAATGTTTAAGCACAATGTTTAAGCAATAAGCCATCACTTTAAGTGGTGGTTTGATTCAATGGGCAGTACTCACCCCCCCACACACACACATACATATACACACTCACACACACTCAAACTCACATATTCATTCATACACACTCACTCATACCTACATACACTCAATGAAACAAACATTCATACTCATTTATTCATTCAAACACACAATCACTCAGACACTAACACACACACAATGACTCCCAAATTCACACACACACACTCATATTCACACATATAAACTCACACACATAAACTTACAAAATCACACACCCTCAAACACCAATACATTCACACACTCACACACATACTTTCTCATACACACTCACACACACACCTTTATAGCAGAGTAAACACATGGGCCCATATTTATCAAGCTATGTACGGAGCTTGAAGGGCCGTGTTTCTGACTCACCAGAAACACAAGTTATGAAGCAGCGGTCTAAAGACAGCTGCTCCATAACCCTGTCCGCCTGCTCTGAGCAGTTCCCCTATCGGGGGAGGTCTATATGGCCTGCATGATTACCCTTACAAAATATCATAATAAAACATATGCTCTGGGACCCATGGTAAGGTTGTGTTAAGTAGTACTGTTCTTAGCATTTTAATACCTGTTACTCACCCTATCGGGGGAGGTCTATATGACCTGCATGATTATCCTGACAAAATATAATAATAAGACATGCGGTCTGGGACCCATGGTAACTAGGTTGTGATTGATTATACGCCTGGGAGGTTTGCTGGATTTCTTTTTTGATATTGCTTGCTGTTTAACAACCAGTTTAAACCTCGGCATTTTCCAGGACCAAGGCTTGTAGTACCCGGCTTACTGACCGGCTGATGACGTCATCGTAAGACGCCGGAGTGTGTCAACAGGCATTCACAGAGGCGGAGGCTCTCACGGAGTTTGGGACTCACCTGATCACAAGATTCAGCAACGGCAGTCAAAGGTGCTTCGTACCGGCCCGGGGACCCACAGAGTGGTGAACGATCCGGAGGCTGAATGGGCTGCTTGGTATCCGCTTGAATTTACTAGCGTTGGTGAGTCTTCACAATACCGCTTTGTATACTCTAAGGATTGATGCTGCTGGGTATATATACTATATAAGTCTGGAGCTGTCTAAAGGGGGATTTCTTGTGATTTATCTACTTGCTGTGACTGGCTAATTTTCCCTCTGACATTTCGACTAGTATATACCCCTACGTTTTCATACACACTGTGTCCAAAGCCCTTTATTTATATTTTACAAATATCTTTTGTAATAAGGGGCTAGAAATATGGAAAACATGGAAAACCGTGAACTTTATTCTCTCAGACCTATGTCACATATTGAAATGGACAGGCTTACAATTGAAGACACCTTTATTAAACAAAAAGAGACTCTATCTATGAGTGACATATTTTTGTATATGGAACGTACCCTTATTAAGGAATACAAAACATGGTGGGACAAACGTGCCCTAGAGAAATATCTTATAATGGGTTTAATTCCCAGGGGGCTACGTCTTAACAAATATCCCACATTTCAGACAAATGACTCTTCCTTTGTTTCTAAATGGAATGCCATTCTAACGGACTGTTCAAGGAGATTAATGGAGTTGATAATATCCTATAAAGAGACTGTCTTACATAAAACAAGAGATGAACTGTCTGAATTACAAGCACAGCTTAATGATTATGTGTTGCACCCCAAATATGGAGATATGGACGCTCTGCTGAAAGAATCTATAGATAAGTTTAAGGTGGAGCTGGATAACTTTAAACTTAAAAAATTCATTAGAGATAGTGATGACCATACACATGACAGGGTCTATACCTGGCACACACGTAGTAATCCTGGTACTAATAATAGATCCAGATCTAGATCTAGGTCCAGAAATAGACCCAGGACAACTTCACCAGTAGAAAAACATGTAACGTTTTTAGAGCAAAACCCTGAAGAGAATACTTTACATCAGGCTGACATAGAACTGCCTAAAAGCATGCAGCCAGTACATAGTGAACAAATAGTAAAACCTAAAAATGCAGGTATTACTAGAGTTGACCCTATAGTCACAAGATACAATAGCAGTAGTAATAATAGAAATGCATCTAAAAATACCAATGTAGCAACACCAGATGACCTAAGGAGGCAGGATTTTTTAAGGGATAATGACACTCCTAACCCTATACTAAAACAACATACAAATCCAGATTACAACATTGATCAGCAGGTTTTTCAGGCAGATCCCAACACCAGGGAGAGAGGAGGAAGCGTAGGAAGAGGAGCAAGAGGCAGAGGTGCAAGGAGGCAAAAGAGAGGAGGAAGAAACAAATATGCACTATGAATGTAATAAACATTTCAAATCACACTCTTACTAAAGAGGAGAAAGAGGTACTGAGTTTTGGTTTAGGTTATGTACCAACTAATAAATTTAATTTGTTCAACACTATTGTAGACGTGAATAAAATGGTTCGGGATCTCACACTAAGGAAATTTTTCTGGAAAAAAGATGAAATAGATGATAGTAGAGATATAGATTTTACCTACTCTAGAGATACTCTACCCAAAATATATGACATAGTTGATTTCACAGAGGCATGTGATCTACTAAAGGCACATGACCTAGCCAAGGAATCAATAGTTGATGTAATTCCACTTAAATGTACGCATGGTGGATACACACCAAAGTCTATATTTTATCCAACTAGGGAGAGAGGTCCATTCATAGAAGCTTTTCATCACAGAATTGAAGAAGACCTTATTGCCCTTTTTAATGACACTATGCATCCTTATCCAAATTTAAATGAAAAACAATCTAAGGCCCTTAATAATTTAAAATCTAGGGAGGATATTGTAATAAAGAGGGCGGATAAGGGTGGATGTGTGGTAGTGCAGGATAGGCAGTCTTATCTAGAGGAAGCTTTTAGGCAACTAAATAATGCAGACGTCTATGAAGCTCTCAGATATAATCCAACTGAGAAATACAGGCAGCAGCTTATATCACTGCTAGATGATGGCTTGGAGATGGGGGTTTTAGACCAAGGCACTGTAGACTATCTCTATGTCCAAAATCCAGTTACCCCCATATTCCATCACCTCCCCAAGGTCCATAAGTCCTTGGAGGGGGTGAAAGGAAGGCCTATTGTGGCGGGTATAGGATCTCTATTTGAAAATATTTCAACATGGATTGAATCTTTACTACAACCAGTAGTCTATGGTCTTCCATCATATCTCAAAGATACGAAGCACCTTTTGGGTTGTCTAAAAGAGGTAACTTGGACGGATACAGCGGAATGGCTTACTATAGATGTAGTTAGTCTGTATTCTGCTATCCCTCATAAAAAAGGTCTAGAAGCCATCTCATACATGCTGGACAGATTCAGTAACTATGATAGCAATCTTAAGACCTTTTTAATTCAAACCTTGGATTTTTTGTTAACCCATAACTTTTTCCAATTCGAGGGGACTTTTTATCTCCAAAGACATGGCACTGCCATGGGGGCTAAGTTTGCCCCGGCCTACGCCAACCTATATATGGGTTGGTGGGAGGCATGCCACGTCTTTGGAGATACAAATCCCTTCAGGGGTTACATTACTATGTATAAAAGGTATATAGATGACCTCCTGTTCATTTGGACAGGGGGTCCATCTAGACTAAAGGAGTTTGTCCAATTTCTTAACTCCAATGATGCTAATTTACAGTTTACATATGAGAGTAATAAAGAATCTATACCCTACCTAGACGTCCTACTGATAGGAAAAACTGATACTCAGCAGATAAAAACAACTTTATATCGTAAACCAATTGCGGCGAATGCCATATTACATGGCCAAAGCAATCATCCAAAACATATGGGTTTTGGAATAGCCAAAGGGCAATTCACAAGGTTAAAACGTAATTGTACCGACAATTAAGTCTTTATTACAGAGAGCTTGAAAATGAGAAAAGATCTTCTAGAGAGAGGCTATCATATAAAAACAATAGATCGAGCTCTCCTAGAAGTAACCAGATTAGATAGAGAGACCCTCCTCCTCGATAACAAAGCGCTAGTGAATAAACAACGTTTTGATAGCTCCAGACCTACATTTGTAACCACATATAGTGCACAATTTAATGCAATATGTGATATTGTGAAAAAGCATCTCCCTATTTTGACTGCTGAGGACAGCCTCAAAGACCTTGTTCAGAAGGGATGCAATTTTGTCTCGCGTAGAGGCTACACGATAGGTAATGCAGTTTCTCCTAGTCTACTTAGAAATACACAAACAAGTAGCAATAGCTGGTTAAATGTAAAAGGGCACTATAGGTGTCACTACAGCAATTGCATTGCTTGTGGTTTCACAAAAGTTACTAAGAATTTCCAATCATACACCACACAGAAGGTCTATGAGTTGGATGCATATACTAACTGTCGTTCTGTCTTCGTAATCTATCTCATAGATTGCGTGGAATGTAAAAAACAATACATTGGGTGCACCTCTAGAGAGTGTAGAAATAGGATTAGGGAGCATCTCAAGAATATTGAGCATGGTATTGAATGTTCTGACCTTGCCAGACATTTTATACATGTCTACAACAAAGTGGTAAACAGTCTAAAATGGCAAATCATTGACCATATCAAACCTGCCATACGTGGGGGAGATAGAGTAACTAAACTTTCACACAAAGAGGCTTTCTGGATTTTCAAAATGAAAACCAGGATTCCAGATGGTTTCAACATAGTGGGCGATGTCATTAATTTTTGGAGGCATTAATAAATAGGATTCATAATCATGATCTTAGGAAGTCTATTATGTAGCAAAATGTGAGAATCTTTACTCAAGAGGTTTTATACCATGCACTAAAGATGGGTACACAGAAGTTAAGTTTAGATTGGTTTGCTTATATTCTTTATCTCTATGTATCAATAGAGTAAACTCGATTTTATCAATTTATTTTAGGTACATTATTATTAGAATTAGCACACCATATTCTGAATCATATAAAAATGTACACACTATTCTGTGCATCTCCTCACTGTTTTTTTTGTAACACTATCTGTTGTTCTTCATTAATGAGCCCTCTCATATATATAATATATGTCATACTGTTATTGGGGTAATTAATAATGTGATGCATTCACTATCATTTATTTTCAAAAATATATGGTTATTAGAAAGGCACTAGCATATCAGTTTACAAATATCTTCTCGCATGGAGGCTTTACAATAAACAGAGGCAGTTCCCATATATATATAAGTCTTTAACTATATATATATATATTTTTTTTTTTTAAATTAGATGCTTATGGTTGAATATGCTATTCAAATTATATATATATATATGTTTAGCCTAGGCGGTTATAAATTACTGAGATTTGTATATTCCTTTATTTGCCATATTGATATTTAGAGTGTTAACGTTGTAATCTCCCCCAATGAAAAGCTCATTATCCTCAGTCTGTCTTTATTTCAATATAGTGATATTCTAGGTCTGTCCCTTTAATAATTAATACCTGGAGCCCTCACACCTGATGACAAGGGTGTGTTTAAATAGACATGCTGGTGTGGAATAAATTATGTCCATGAATAAGGCGAATATCTGCTGAAACGCGTAGGATGATTCCTTTATCTGTTCCAGGTTGCTGGGACATTCTGTATGTTTTACTTTTTTGCACGGTTTTCCAAATAAATTTTGATTGATTATACGCCTGGGAGGTTTGCTGGATTTCTTTTTTGATATTGCTTGTGTTAAGTAGTACTGTTCTTATTAGTTTAATACCTGTTACAACCTCTAATGGTGGGAGGTCTATATGGCCTGCATGATTAGCCGCACCAAACAAAACAACAAGACATGCAGTCTTGGACTGGGACCCATGGCTAACTCGGTTGTGTAAAGTAGTACTATTCTTAGCACTTTCATCCCTGTTACTTCCAGACCTCTCTGGGGAGGTCTACATGGCCATCATGATTAGCCTAACAAAGTACAACAATAAAACCTGCGCTCTTGGAACCATGTTAAGTAGGTTTATTTCGGTAGTACTGTTCTTATTAGTTTAATACCTGTTACAACCCCTAATGGTGGGAGGTCTATATGGCCTGCATGATTAGTCGCACCAAACAAACAACAAGACATGCGGTCTTGGACTGGGACCCATGGCTAACTCGGTTGTGTAAAGTAGTACTATTCTTAGCACTTTCATCCCTGTTACTGCCACCTCTCGGGGGAGGTCTACATGGCCATCATGATTAGCCTAATAAAGTACAACAATAAAAACTGGGCTCTTGAAACCATGTTAAGTAGGTTTATTTCGGTAGTACTGTTCTTATTAGTTTAATACCTGTTACAACCCCTAATGGTGGGAGGTCTATATGGCCTGCATGATTAGTCGCACCAAATAAAACAACAAGACATGCGGTCTTGGACTGGGTACCATGAGTAAATAGGTTGTGTAAAGTAGTACTATTCTTAGCACTTTCATCCCTGTTACTCCCCCTATCGGGGGAGGTCTATATGGCCTGCATGATTACCCTCACCAAAATATAACAACAAGACGTGCGGTCAGGGAACCATGGTAAGGTTACTTCCTTTTGCACAATCAAGTATACCAGTTGCAGACAGAGGTTCTGACTATGCATTATGGCTGCACCTCTCCCTAAAAGAGGCATCTGTTACAGAGTCTGTGGGCATGTATGCAAAGAGCTGGCCTGCCTAAAAGGAGCATCAAGGCAGTACAGGTCGTTCTCCTTCAGCCGTTTTATACGATGGCTCACGACCCTCAACAGCCACAAGGGCATGAAACACCACATATGCCATCCTTTTGCACAATAGAGTACAGGTATGGCATTGATTTGAGGAACCCGGAGATAATTTTGAGGAAACGGGAATATTGAACAAAAAACGTGCTTGGACACCCAGTACAGGTCGTTCTCCTTCCGCCTTTGTAGACGAGGGTCCAGGAGTCGGACCCTCCACAGACACAACAGCAGGAAACACCACCTATGCCATCATTTTGAACAATAGAGTACAGGTATGGCATCGATTTTAGGAACCCGTAGATCATTTTTAGGAACCGTGAAATTTAAAAAAAAAACATGATTGGACACCCAGTACACTTCGTTCTCCTTCAGCCTTTTTATACGAGGGTCCCGGAGCCTCAACAGAAACAACAGCAGGAAACACCACATATGCCATCCTTTTGAACAATCCAGTACAGGTATGGCATCCATTTTAGGAACCCGGAAATAATTTTTAGGAACCGGGAGATGGAAAAAGATGCTTGGACAACCAGTACACTTCGTTCTCATTCAGCCTTTTTAGACAAGGGTCCAGGACCCTCAACAGAAACAACAGCAGGAAACACCACCTATGCCATCCTTTTGAACAATAGAGTACAGGTATGGCATTGGTTTTAGGAACCCGGAGATAATTTTTAGGAACCGGGAAATTTAAAAAGAAACATGATTGGACACCCAGTATACTTTGTTCTTCTTCAGCCTTTTTATACGAGGGTCCCGGACCCTCAACAGAAACAACAGCAGGAAACTCCACATATGCCATCCTTTTGAACAATAGAGTACAGGTATGGCATTGATTTTAGAAACCCGGAGATAATTTTTAGGAACCGGGAAATTAAACAAAAAAAATGATTGGACACCCAGTACACGTCGTTCTCCTTCAGCCTTTATAAGATGGTCCAGGACCTTCAACAGAAACAACAGCAGGAAAGAGGACATATGCCATCCTTTTGAACAATAGAGTACAGGTACGGCATTGATTTTAGAAACCCAGAGATAATTTTTAGGAACCGGAAAATTGAACAAAAAAAATGATTGGACACACCCAGTACACGTTGTTCTCCTTCAGCCTTTTTATAAGAGGGTCCAGGACCCTCAACAGAAACAACAGCAGGAAACACCACATATGCCATCCTTTTGAACAATAGAGTACAGGTATGGCATTGGTTTTAGGAACCCGGAGATAATTTTTAGGAACCGGGAAATTTAAAAAGAAGCATGATTGGACACCCAGTATACTTTGTTCTTCTTCCCCTTCACTGTTATGTGCCTTTTTTTTGCTTTGAGTTTTGTAGCCACAGTGCAGCAGCAGAGGCCAGAAAAATTAGGCATGTACAAATGCCTTAAAAATTTGGGATTGTTGCAGCCGCTGGTGTAGCAGCGGACAGAAAAATTGATGTTTGTAAAACAGTTAGAAAGTGCCCTAAAACCTTGCGGCTTGAACACTAGTTGTTGGCGGATAAGTCACGCAAGTCACACTGCATTATAATTTAAAAAAAGCCAGCGTGTGTACCATTTGTAGCCCAAGGCAGCTCATCTCATCATCAGGCCTTTTTTACTCAAATGTATCGCCCAATGTCAGTCCCTTCGGGATCTATCCCTCATTCATTTTAATAAAGGTGAGATAATCCAGACTTTTTTGACCTAGGCGACTTCTCTTCTCAGTGACAAAACCTCTTGCTGCACTGAAGGTCCTTTCGGACAGGACACTTGAAGCGGGGCAGGCCAGAAGTTCAATTGCAAATTGGGATAGCTCAGGCCACAGGTGAAGCCTGCACAACCAGTATTCAAGGGGTCCATCGCTCCTCAGAGTGTCGAGATCCGCAGTTAATGCTAGGTAGTCTGCTACCTGTCAGTTGAGTCTTTCTCTGAGGCTGGATCCTGAAAGGCTCTGGCGATGCATAGGAGTTAAAAAGGTCCGCATGTCCTCCATCAACAACACATCTGGAAAGTGTCCTGTCCTTGCCGCCGTGGTCGTGGGAGGAGGAGGATTACTTTCATCTCTTCCCCTGTCAGATTCCCGTTGTGCTGTGACATCACCCTTATACGCTGTGTAAAGCATAGTTTTTAATTTATTTTTGAAATGCTCCATCCTTTCCGACTAGCGGGAATTTGGTAACATTTCAGGCACTTTATGCTTATACCGGGGGTCTAGTAGCGTGGACACCCAGTACAGGTCATTCTCCTTCAGCTTTTTTATACGAGGGTCCCTCAACAGGCACGACAGCATGAAAGACCCCATTTGCACAAGGTTGGATACTGAGCTAATCATCTCCCGTTCCTCATCCTCACTGATGTCACTGAGGGTATCTTCTTCCCCCCAGCCACGTACAACACCACGAGTACCAGATAGGTGACAACAACGAGCACCCTGGGATGCCTGTTGTGCTTGGTCTTCCTCCTCCTCCTCCTCCTCAAAGCCACATTTCTCCTTTGACTCCTCTTCCTCACAATCCTCTTCCTGCGTTGCCGCAGGTCCAGCAAGCGATGCTGATAAGGCTGTTTCTGGTGGTGATGGACACCACAACTCTTCCACTTCGTGAAAAACAAAGAGAGCGGCAGCAACAAGCAAAGGCAAAAAAAAAGTATGTTTAAAAATACAATACTTTATTAATCCATTAAAAAGCCAATAGGCAAAATATATGTAGATACAAAGGGTAGCAGGATAGAAACCTCCTTACATGTTTAGTGCCTATGCTTGGCACTTAATCATAGGAGCCACTTCCTCTTGACGCTCATCTACGGCCTGATCCAGCACTCTTTGCAGGGCAATCTCCAGGAAGAAAACAAATGGTATGATGTCGCTGATGGTGCCTTCGGTGCGACTGACAAGGTTTGCCTCCTCAAAAGGACGCATGAGCCTACAGGCATTGCGAATGAGCGTCTAGTAATTTGGCAAAAAAATCCCCAGCTCCCCAGAGGCTGTCCTAGCACCCCGGTCATACAAATACTCATTAACAGCTTTTTCTTGTTGGAGCAGGCGGTCGAACATTAGGAGTGTTGAATTCCACTGAGTCGGGCTGTCGCAAATCAAGCGCCTCACTGGCAGGTTGTTTCGACGCTGGATATCGGACAAGTGTGCCATGGCCATGTAGGAACGCCTGAAATGGCCACACACCTTCCTGGCCTGCTTCAGGACGTCCTGTAAGCCTGGGTACTTATGCACAAAGCATTGTACAATCAGATTACAAACATGTGCCATGCACGGCACATGTGTCAACTTGCCCAATTACTTCCATTGTCAGAAACAACCTTGCCAATCTCCAGTTGGTGCAAAGTCAGCCACTGATCCACCTGTGCGTTCAGGGCGGACAGGAGTGCTGGTGCGGTGTGACTCTCCGCTTTCAGGCAAGTCAACCCCAAGACGGCGTGACACTGCCGTATCCGGGATGTTGAATAGTACCTGGGGAGCTGGGGGGGTGCCGTTGATGTGGAGCAAGACGCAGAAGCAGAAAAGGACTCAGCCGAGGAAGAGGTTATGGAAGAGGATGAAGTAGGAGGAGTAGAGGAGGTAGCAGCAGGCCTGCCTGCAAGTCATGGTGGTGTCACCAACTCCTCTGCAGAGCCACGCATTCCATGCTTGTCAGACGTCAGCAGGTTTACCCAATGCACAGTGTAGGTGATATACCTGCCCTGGCCATGCTTTGCAGACCAGCTATCCGTGGTCATATGGACCCTTGCCCCAACGCTGTGTGCCAGACATGCCATTACTTCCTTTCGCACAATAGAGTACAGGTTTGGGATTGCCTTTTGTGAAAAGAAATTTCTGCCAGGTACCTTCCACTGCGGTGTCCCAATAGATACAAATTTTTTGAAAGCATCAGACTCCACCAGCTTGTATGGTAAAAGCTGGCGGGCTAAGAGTTCAGACAAGCCAGCTGTCAGACGCCGGGCAAGGGGATGACTTTGAGAAATTGGCTTCTTACCCTCAAACATGTCCTTGACAGACACCTGACTGTGGGCAGATGACCAGGAACTGCTATGTAAGAGAGACTCAGTGGAGGATGGTTGAGAGGGGGCAAGGAGGACAGCAGTGGTTGACATGGCTGAAGATGCTGGAGCAGGAGGAGGAGGGCGGCTTTGAGTTTGTGTGCTGCTTCTACTCATGTGTTCTTCCCATCGGCGTTTGTGATGTGAGACCATGTGCCTTTGAAAAGCAATTGTACCTAGGTGGGTGATGGACTTCCCACGACTCAGTTTCTTTTGGCACAGGTTGCAAATGGCATCACTGTTGTCAGAGGCAGACACACAAAAAAATGCCACACTGCTGAGCTCTGCGATGACGGCATTCTGGTGGTGGCAACAGCATGCGTTGATTGGCGTCGGCCTGCTGTCTGGCTGACCCCAGGTGCCGATGCATGCTGTCTGACTGTGCCACTAGCTCCTTGAGACAACCTCCCCCTGCTTCCAACTTGTCTCCTCCTCTCTGTCTCCCCATCTGAACTTTCCCCCTCTTCTTCTTCTCTTCTATCAGGCACCCACGTGACATCCACTGACACATCATCATCAACCGCTTCACTTGTATCTGACACATCAAGAAAGGAAGCAGCAGCAGGTACAACATCATCATCATCACACCGTACTTCCATGTCTGTAATGCTGCCTGACTGAGACATATCACTGTTATCTACATCCTCTATGAATGATGGTTGCGCATCACTCATTTCTTCCAACTCATGTGTCAATAACTCCTCTGACAGATCAAGTGAAATGGCTGTGGTGCTAGTGTTGGTGGTGGCAACAGGCGGGGAGTGGCACTGGTCACTTGAGTGGTGCCCAAAGCACAGCTGGAGGTGGATGGTGCGTCAAGGTTAGGAGGACTAGGAGCGGAAGCTGTAGAAGATTGGGTGTCCTGTGTTAGCCATTCAACTAGGTCCTCCTCAGAACTTTTCGTGTCCCCTCTGGCAACTGGCCTCTGAACAATGTGCATTTGTAGGGTCTAAAGGAATCACAGCACCACGACCACGACGGCACCTGCAGGGTGGCCTGCCTCTGTCTGTCATTTTTTTTAAAATGTACACTTACAATGCTATTAAACAAATTATGAGTGGTGGCACTGGGCAAGTGGGCACAGTATACGCTGTGAGCCTGACAACAAAAAAAGACTGATGTTTCAAAGTCAAAAATGTTTATTTTTTAAATATTAAAAGTACTGTGACAACAAATATGATTGGTGGCACTAGTTGGCAAGTGGGCCTGGCTGGCACACATGCTGGGAGGAAGGCAACTGCAATTAGATTACACTAGCTGAGTGATGCTTCACAGTCCAAATTTTTTTTTATTTAGAAATTGACAATACTGTTAGAACAAATATGATTGGTGGCACTAGTTGGAAACTGCAAGTGGGTCTGGCACACACGCTGGCAGGAAGGCAACTGCTATTAGATTACACTAGATGACTGATTCACAGTCAAGAAATTTTTTATTTTAAAAATTTACAATACTGTTAGAACAAATATGATTGGTGTAACTAGTTGGAAAGTGGGCATGGCACACACGCTGGCAGGCAGGAAACTGCAATTCAATTGCAATAGCAGACTGATGATTCACAGTCTAAGAATTTTTATTTAAAAAATTTACACTAATGTTACACCAGATATAAGTGGTGGAAAAAAGAGCTATTAATCACACTATATGATGTGGGCCAGAAACACACAGGCCTGATGGAAAATGAAATTAGATTACACTAGCAAAATGATTTAAAAGTTTTTTTTTTAAATTTTAAATTATGTTAAGCAGATATGAGTCGTGGCTGCTAGGGCAGCAATTAACCACAGTATGCTGTGTAAGCCAGAAACACGCAGGCCTGATAGAAAATGAAATTAGATTACACTAGCAAAATGATTTAAAAGTTTTTTGTTTAAATTTAAAATAATGTTAAGCAGATATGAGTGGTGGCTGGCTGCTGCTAGGACAGCAATTAACCACAGTATGCTGTGTAAGCCAGAAACACACAGGCCTGATAGAAAATGAAATTAGATTACACTAGCAAAATGATTTACAAGTTTTTTTTTTTTAATTTAAAATAATGTTAAGCAGATATGAGTGGGGGCTGGCTGCTGCTAGGACAGCAATTAACCACAGTATGCTGTGTAAGCCAGAAACACACAGGCCTGATAGAAAATGAAATTAGATTACACTAGCAAAATGATTTACAAGTTTTTTTTTTTAAATTTAAAATAATGTTAAGCAGATAAGAGTGGTTTCTGGCTGCTGCTAGGACAGCAATTAACCACAGTATGCTGTGTAAGCCAGAAACACACAGGCCTGATAGAAAATGAAATTAAATTACACTAGCAAAATGATTTAAAAGTTTTTTTGTTTAAATTTAAAATAATGTTAAGCAGATATGAGTCGTGGCTGGCTGCTGCTAGGACAGCAATTAACCACAGTATGCTGTGTAAGCCCGAAACACACAGGCCTGATAGAAAATGAAATTAGATTACACTAGCAAAATGATTTAAAAGTTTTTTGTTTAAATTTAAAATAATGTTAAGCAGATATGAGTGGTGGCTGGCTGCTGCTAGGACAGCAATTAACCACAGTATGCTGTGTAAGCCCGAAACACACAGGCCTGATAGAAAATGAAATTAGATTACACTAGCAAAATGATTTAAAAGTTTTTTGTTTAAATTTAAAATAATGTTAAGCAGATATGAGTGGTGGCTGGCTGCTGCTAGGACAGCAATTAACCACAGTATGCTGTGTAAGCCAGAAACACACAGGCCTGATAGAAAATGAAATTAGATTACACTAGCAAAATGATTTACAATTTTTTTATTTTTTTTATTTAAAATAATGTTAAGCAGATATGAGTGGGGGCTGGCTGCTGCTAGGACAGCAATTAACCACAGTATGCTGTGTAAGCCAGAAACACACAGGCCTGATAGAAAATGAAATTAGATTACACTAGCAAAATGATTTACAAGTTTTTTTTTTTTAATTTAAAATAATGTTAAGCAGATAAGAGTGGTGTCTGGCTGCTGCTAGGACAGCAATTAACCACAGTATGCTGTGTAAGCCCGAAACACACAGGCCTGATAGAAAATGAAATTAAATTACACTAGCAAAATGATTTAAAAGTTTTTTTGTTTAAATTTAAAATAATGTTAAGCAGATATGAGTCGTGGCTGCTAGGGCAGCAATTAACCACAGTATGCTGTGTAAGCCCGAAACACACAGGCCTGATAGAAAATGAAATTAGATTACACTAGCAAAATGATTTAAAAGGTTTTTTTTTAATTTTTAATTATGTTAAGCAGATATGAGTGGTGGCTGGCTGCTGCTAGGACAGCAATTAACCACAGTATGCTGTGTAAGCCATAAACACACAGGCCTGATAGAAAATGAAATTAGATTACACTAGCAAAATGATTTACAAGGTTTTTTTAAATTTTTTAAATTATGTTAAGCAGATATGAGTCGTGGCTGCTAGGGCAGCAATTAACCACAGTATGCTGTGTAAGCCAGAAACACACAGGCCTGATAGAAAATGAAATTAGATTACACTAGCAAAATTATTTAAAAGTTTTTTGTTTAAATTTAAAATAATGTTAAGCAGATATGAGTGGTGGCTGGCTGCTGCTAGGACAGCAATTAACCATAGTATGCTGTGTAAGCCAGAAACACACAGGCCTGATAGAAAATGAAATTAGATTACACTAGCAAAATGATTTACAAGTTTTTTTTTTAAATTTAAAATAATGTTAAGCAGATATGAGTCATGGCTGATAGGGCAGCAATTAACCACAGTATGCTGTGTAAGCCAGAAACACACAGGCCTGATAGAAAATGAAATTAGATTACACTAGCAAAATGATTTAAAAGTTTTTTGTTTAAATTTAAAATAATGTTAAGCAGATATGAGTGGTGGCTGGCTGCTGCTAGGACAGCAATTAACCACAGTATGCTGTGAAAGCCATAAACACACAGGCCTGATAGAAAATGAAATTAGATTACACTAGCAAAATGATTTACAAGTTTTTTTTTAATTTAAAATAATGTTAAGCAGATATGAGTCATGGCTGCTAGGTAGGGCAGCAATTAACCACAGTATGCTGTGTAAGTCATAAACACACAGGCCTGATAGAAAATGAAATTAGATTACACTAGCAAAATTATTTTAAAAGTTTTTTTTTTTTAAATTTGAAATAATGTTAAGCAGATATGAGTGGTGGCTGCTAGGTAGGGCAGCAATTAACCACAGTATGCTGTGTAAGTCAGAAACACACAGGCCTGATAGAAAAGCAAAATGATTTAAACTTTTTGTTGGTTAAATTTACACTAATGTTAAGCAGATATCAGTGGTGGCACTAATCACAGTATATGTTGTGAGCCTCACACACAGGCTGAAAGCCAGGCAAATGCAAATAAAATTACAAATAATAATAAAAAAAAACGACTGAAGTTATAGCTCTAAAAAGGGCTTTTTGGGGTGCTGTCCTTACAGCAGAGATTAGATGAGCCCTTCAGGACTGTAGTGGACACTAAATACACTAGCCTAGCTATCTATTTCCCTATAATGTCATCAGCAGCAACACTAAAGCTCCTCTCACTAAGAAAGCAAGATCATAATGAGTCTAAAATGGCTGCTGCCAAGGAGCTGGTAGGGTCTGTGAGGGAGTGTCTGCTTTTTTTTTTTAAGCATTCTTAATGGTAAGATGATTAAGATAAATGGTCTTAACTCGCCACCCTTTTTCTTCACAAAGAAGAAGCCAACCCCTGCAGGAGAGCAGGTTTTGCGGATGATCCCCCATGACAGAGCATCGGCAACATACTCCTCCATAGCACAATTCTCTGCAACAGACAGAGGGTACACCCAGCCCCGAGGAGGAATGGCTGCGGGTTGCAGGTCTATGGCACAATCGTAAGACGGGTGAGGAGGCAACGTACTGGCACGCACTTTGTCAAACACATCTAGGAACTCACAGTACTCCTCTGGCAATTGAGAAACCGAAGAAGTGCACAAGACTTTAACTGGTTTCCGAAGACAAGTGGAAATACATTGCCGGGACCACGACAAAATTTCGGACCTGCGCCAGTCGAGACTGGGATTGTGCTTTTGAACCCAGAACAACCGGAAAATGCGAGAGTTTATCACCTGGAACTGGAGGGTTTCAAAATGGAGAGCCCCAACAGCCATGGGCAATGGAACAGTTTCGTGAGTAACGAGTGTGGGCTGAAGGGGCCTTCCATCAATGGCCTCAATAGCAAGTGGAATGGACCAAGGCAAAACAGGAATGGAGTGCTTTGATACAAAAGCACTGTCAATGAAATAGCCCGCAGCACTGGAGTCAACAAGAGCCTGGGTGACTATGGAGGAGTCCACCCAGGAAAGGACAACCGTGACCAAAGGTTTCTCCTTAAGTGGTTTCAGGGATAAGGATAAACCACCCGAGGTCTGCCCCCGACAGGACCTTAGGTGTGAGCGTTTCCCGGCCGTGTAGGACAAGACTTCAAAAGGTGGCCCTGTAACCCACAATAGAGGCAGAGCCCCTCCCTCCTCCTAAAGGCCCTCTCTGCCACAGAGAGACGCGTGAATACCAGCTGCATCGGCTCAGCAGTACCTGGTGACTTGGGACAAGGAGGCATGTGAGGAGAGGGAGGCATGGGTGGGAACGAACACGTAGGAGACAACAGAACAGGAGGCTTCCGCAAGCACTCCTTGAAAGAGGGCCTCTCTCTGAGTCTGATGTCAATTAGGATCAAAAAAGACACCAATGCCTCGAGATCCTCTGGTAAATCTCTGGCAGCAACTTCGTCTTTAATCGCATCAGAGAGCCCATGAAAGAAGGCAGCAACAAGGGCTTCATTGTTCCAACCTACCTCTACAGCAAGCTTATGGAACTCAATAGCATACTGAGCAACAGATCTTGTACCTTGCTGAATGGACATGAGTCATTTAGCAGTAGAGGAGGAGTGAGCCGGAACATCAAATACCCTTCGAAAGGAGGCCACAAATTCAGGGTAATTTGAAATCACTGGTTTATTAGTCTCCCACAAGGGATTAGCCCAGGCAAGAGCTGTGTCAGAGAGTAATGAGATGAGAAATCCCACCTTAGCTCTGTCAGAGGGAAACGCCTGAGGTAACATCTCAAAGTAAATGCCCACCTGGTTCAAAAACCCTCTGCACTGAATAGGATCGCCTCCATATCGCTGAGGTAGAGGTGCAGAGCCCGACATGCTCCTGGTAGGCATAGGTGCAGCAGCGGAAACAGGAGCAGCCTTAACTTGTGGTCCAAATGTGCAGTGTGAGTCAGCAGGGTTTGCAGGGCTAGTGAAAATTGATCCAAGCGGTGATCCTGTACATCCATCCTGAAAATGATGGCAGGTAAAGGTGGATTATTAGCACCATCAGGATTCATGGCCTTTGCGTAATGTCAGGGTGCCAGGAATTAGACTGAGACGAGAAGTGCAAAAATAATCACACCTTTATTAATAGCAAAAAATAATGAAAAGTCCACAAGTCAAATAACCAGCCAGGAATCAAAACCAGAGCTGGTAGTCAGACGAGCCGAGTCAGGAGCCAAAGCGAATAGTCAGACGAGCCGGAATCAGGAACAAGGAAAACAGCAGAGTCAGGAACAAGCCAGGGATCAGGAACCAGGAAGGAAGTCAGGCAACCAGGTAATACACAGGAACTCTCACAAACAGGTCTGAGACAATGCAAAGGCAAAGCATACTGAACAGAGGCCCCTTAAATAATAAGCGATGACATCACAATTCTGAGACTGCATCCTGTCTCACATGGATGATGCACACCAGTCTGGCCATAAAAGGAAGTGCAGGAATTGAGCAGCATTCCCCACAATGCACCATAGTCAGGAAGAGAGGTGAGAAAAATGTCTGCAAGCAGCACATGGCAAACACAACAGGGAAAAAACCCTGACAGGTGTATATGTTTACTGTTCACTTTGAAATAATGGGGCCGATTTATGAAAGTGCGAGCAGACATGATACGATGTAGAGTATCATGTGAGCCGCACATCGATAAATGCCAACAGCATACGCTTAGACCGCTGCTTCATAACTGCTGTTTCCAGGGAGCCTGAAGGCTCGCGCGGAGCTTGATAATTCGGCCCCAATGAGTGGGTTTGTTGCATATGTCCCTTCTGTGATTCACACACAAACATGATGTAATAATAAACAAGGTAGATTTTATTACTTACTCAGTACAGCCTTATTAGATAAGAAAAGATTTTCTGGAAAATCCTCTGTAGCATTAAGTTTCTGTACTTATTTTTTCCATCAGCAGTTTCATGGCAAACAGTCTTACTGCTCTCAGCTTCTCACAGCTCCTCTCAGGCTGGCTGCATTGCAAAGATCTCTATACTCAACTAGCTTAGTCTGCTTTCTTGATTATACTGTAGCAGGAAGATAGAATTAAGGGGTCACACCCAGGCTAGGAACCCAGGAGCCAAATGAGTCTGCCTGAACACCACAAATTTGGCACCAAGTTTACCAACCCTCAATTCTACTGGGAGCCTCACAAACTACAGTGGACAGTGGTGTCAGCATTTTTGTTTGCATAAAACACTGATATATCACTTAATTGAAACTCTAGACATTTCATGATGTTGTTCAATCTAACCCCTAGTGGTTCATGTGATTGAGACAATATTGACATTTTGCCAATTGTTCTTTTGCAGCAAATAGTCCATAGTAACAATAATGTAAGGCTTCAATAAAGATAGACTTGCTAGTAGTGCTGTTTAAATCCAAGAAAGATCACCACTGTTTAGTTTGTTTGTTTTTTCCCAAGTACTAAGGTAAAGTTCTGGTTGCCTCAGCGTGTGGCTTGCTAATACAAATAATTTAACTGACAGACTTTAAGCACAGGCAAATGGGGAGCAATTTATGTTGTTTTACTGCTACCTGAGAATGTTATATCTCTACTTGACTGTGTGTACTGATAACAGGGTTGGGGTAGGTACATTATAGATCCAGGATAACTCATTGATAACCCTTTTATGCAGTTGGCTATCATCTCAGTTTACTGGCTGTAGCTATTATTCTTATTGTGCCCATTTATCAAACATCAGATGGACAAGGATACCATTGAACAAGTAATTGCACCCTACTTTTGTGCAACCAATTGCGCAAAAGCAGAGCTTATCAGTCATTCCAGTTGGATATGACCGGGATGGTTTAACTCTGCCACCTTAATATTAATTAGGAGTATGATTGAACCACTGGAAGCATATTGGCTATTGTGCTAAACAATGAGCCTGGTGGAAATATTAATTTCAGAAAAATACTTGTTCAAAGAACAGGATAATGAATAGCATTTTTGCTATCACTCCGTTTAATCAGAAATAGAGCCTTTTATTTTATTTATTTTTAATTTACCATGAAAACTAGAAAACCCAATTGATCTAGGCCCTTTTTGGAATATTTTATGCCACTACTTGGCTGCCAAATATGATCATATTTTTTTTTTTTTTACTTTTTCCCAAACTTCGAGTTTCTCACTTAAACTATTTACATACAACGACTGAAGTCATAAGACAAATGATTGTGAAAGATCTTCTGGGATCCCCTTTGTTAAGAAACAGCAGACATGCATGGATTTGCCATAAGTCTGCACCACACTTCTAAAATTCCTAGAAGTGAAAGGGTTAATCAGTTAGCATGTAAAGTTAATTTTTGTTGTAGTGTAGGGATTTCTGTCCTAACTGACACCTACCACCCCCTGATCCCTATCTGATTCCTCCTAAACAGATTCCTTCCCTCCCTAATCTCCCACTGTTCACTACCATTTTCGGTACTGGCAGACAGTCTGCTAGTATGCAGTTTATTTGTTTATTTTTTATTTAATTTTTTTTTTAAATATTTTTTTTATTGAGGTTTCATGTAACAAACATATTAGCATAGGTCGTCTTTTGGTAATAGAAGAAAGAAGCAAACAGAGTTAAACAAAATAATGCACCAAATGTAAAATACACAGGCCTAGATTTGGAGTTTTGTCGGTAACGACCCGAAAAACTAACGCCGGCTTTTTTCTGGCCGCACCATAAAAATAACTCTGGTATCGAGAGTCCACATAAAGGCTGCGTTAGGCTCCAAAGAAGGAGCGTAGAGCATTTTTAACGCAGCTTCAACTCTCGATACCAGAGTTGCTTACGGACGCGGCCAGCCTCAAAAACGTGCTCGTGCACGATTCCCCCATAGGAAGCAATGGGGCTGTTTGAGCTGAAAAAAAACCAAACACCTGCAAAAAAGCCGCGTTCAGCTAATAACGCAGCCCCATTGTTTGCTATGCGGTAACCCTTCCTACGTCTGCACTTAACACTCTAACATGTACCCCGAGTCTAAACACCCCTAACCTTACACTTATTAACCCCTAATATGCCGCCCCCGCTATCGCTGACCCCTGCATATTATTATTAACCCCTAATCTGCCGCTCCGTAAACTGCCGCTACTTACATTATCCCTATGTACCCCTAATCTGCTGCCCCTAACACCGCCGACCCCTATATTATATTTATTAACCCCTAATCTGCCCCCCACAACGTCGCCTCCACCTGCCTACACTTATTAACCCCTAATCTGCCGACCGGAACTGAGCGCTACTATAATAAAGTTATTAACCCCTAACCCGCCTCACTAACCCTATCATAAATAGTATTAACCCCTAATCTGCCCTCCCTAACATCGCCGACACCTAACTTCAATTATTAACCCCTAATCTGCCGACCGAATCTCGACGCTATTCTAATAAATGTATTAACCCCTAAAGCTAAGTCTAACCCTAATACTAACACCCCCCTAAGTTAAATATAATTTAAATCTAACGAAATTAATTAACTCTTATTAAATAAATTATTCCTATTTAAAGCTAAATACTTACCTGTAAAATAAATCCTAATATAGCTACAATATAAATTATAATTATATTAGAGCTATTTTAGGATTTATATTTATTTTACAGGTAACTTTGTATTTATTTTAACCAGGTACAATAGCTATTAAATAGTTAAGAACTATTTAATAGCTAAAATAGTTAAAATAATTACAAATTTACCTGTAAAAGAAATCCTAACCTAAGTTACAAATAAACCTAACACTAGACTATCAATAAATTAATTAAATAAACTACCTACAATTACCTACAATTAACCTAACACTACACTATCAATAAATTAATTAAATACAATTGCTACAAATAAATACAATTAAATAAACTAGCTAAAGTACAAAAAATAAAAAAGAACTAAGTTACAAAAAATAAAAAAATATTTACAAACATAAGAAAAATATTACAACAATTTTAAACTAATTACACCTACTCTAAGCCCCCTAATAAAATAACAAAGCCCCCCAAAATAAAAAAATGCCCTACCCTATTCTAAATTACTAAAGTTCAAAGCTCTTTTACCTTACCAGCCCTGAACAGGGCCCTTTGCGGGGCATGCCCCAAGAAATTCAGCTCTTTTGCCTGTAAAAAAAAACATACAATACCCCCCCCAACATTACAACCCACCACCCACATACCCCTAATCTAACCCAAACCCCCCCTTAAATAAACCTAACACTAAGCCCCTGAAGATCATCCTACCTTGTCTTCACCATACCAGGTTCACCGATCGGTCCAGAAGAGCTCCTCCGATGTCCTGATCCAGCCCAAGCGGGGGGCTGAAGAGGTCCATGATCCGGCTGAAGTCTTCATCCAAGCGGGCCAGAAGAGGTCTTCCATCCGATTGAAGTCTTCATCCAAGCGGCATCCATCCGGAGCGAAGCGGCAGCATCCTGAAGACCTCCACCGCGGAACATCCATCCTGGCCGACGACTGAATGACGGTTCCTTTAAATGACGTCATCCAAGATGGCGTCCCTCGAATTCCGATTGGCTGATAGGATTCTATCAGCCAATCGGAATTAAGGTAGGAATATTCTGATTGGCTGATGGAATCAGCCAATCAGAATCAAGTTCAATCCGATTGGCTGATCCGATCAGCCAATCAGATTGAGCTCGCATTCTATTGGCTGTTTCGATCAGCCAATAGAATGCAAGCTCAATCTGATTGGCTGATCGGATCAGCCAATCGGATTGAACTTGATTCTGATTGGCTGGGGGCTTAGAGTAGGTGTAATTAGTTTAAAATTGTTGTAATATTTTTCTTATGTTTGTAAATATTTTTTTATTTTTTGTAACTTAGTTCTTTTTTATTTTTTGTACTTTAGCTAGTTTATTTAATTGTATTTATTTGTAGCAATTGTATTTAATTAATTTATTGATAGTGTAGTGTTAGGTTAATTGTAGGTAATTGTAGGTAGTTTATTTAATTAATTTATTGATAGTCTAGTGTTAGGTTTATTTGTAACTTAGGTTAGGATTTCTTTTACAGGTAAATTTGTAATTATTTTAACTATTTTAGCTATTAAATAGTTCTTAACTATTTAATAGCTATTGTACCTGGTTAAAATAAATACAAAGTTACCTGTAAAATAAATATAAATCCTAAAATAGCTCTAATATAATTATAATTTATATTGTAGCTATATTAGGATTTATTTTACAGGTAAGTATTTAGCTTTAAATAGGAATAATTTATATAATAAGAGTTAATTAATTTTGTTAGATTTAAATTATATTTAACTTAGGGGGGTGTTAGTGTTAGGGTTAGACTTAGCTTTAGGGGTTAATACATTTATTAGAATAGCGGCGAGATTCGGTCGGCAGATTAGGGGTTAATAATTGAAGTTAGGTGTCGGCGATGTTAGGGAGGGCAGATTAGGGGTTAATACTATTTATTATAGGGTTAGTGAGGCGGATTAGGGGTTAATAACTTTATTATAGTAGCGCTCAGGTCCGGTCGGCAGATTAGGGGTTAATAAGTGTAGGCAGGTGGAGGCGACATTGTGGGGGGCAGATTAGGGGTTAATAAATATAATATAGGGGTCGGCGGTGTTAGGGGCAGCAGATTAGGGGTACATAAGGATAACGTAGGTGGCGGCGCTTTGCGGTCAGCAGATTAGGGGTTAATAAGTGTAGGCAGGTGGAGGCGACGTTGAGGGGGGCAGATTAGGGGTTAATAAATATAATACAGGGGTCGGCGGTGTTAGGGGCAGCAGATTAGGGGTACATAAGGATAACGTAGGTGGCGGTCGGCAGATTAGGGGTTAAAAAATGTTTTTCGAGTGGCGGCGATGTGGGGGGACCTCGGTTTAGGGGTACATAGGTAGTTTATGGGTGTTAGTGTACTTTAGAGCACGGTAGTTAAGAGCTTTATAAACCGGCGTTAGCCCAGAAAGCTCTTATTTCCTGCGGCTGGAGTTTTGTCGTTAGATGTCTAACGCTCACTTCAGAAACAACTCTAAATACCGGAGTTAGAAAAATCCCATTGAAAAGATAGGATACGCAATTGACGTAAGGGGATCTGCGGTATGGAAAAGTCGCGGCTGAAAAGTGAGCGTTAGACCCTATTTTGAGTGACTCCAAATACCGGCGGTAGCCTAAAACCAGCGTTAGGAGCCTCTAACGCTGGTTTTCACGGCTAACGCCAAACTCTAAATCTAGGCCACAGTTAGTAGGCTGATATAACCTCAGTTTTATAATACATTAGTGTGATTGACTGACCAGTTATGAGCATATTTCTAGGCCAAATGGTCTATGATTAAAAAGAGCTAACTGATGGTCAGATAGATGGCTCACTAAGAGCTACTAAAGGCAAATGAACAGTTATATAGTATGGGAAAGGGGGAGATTCAGCGGATAAGCATCGCTCTTCAAATAAGGGACAAGATGGAGGGGGGGAGGCTAAATTTAAACAAACAAAGGCTTTTTTTTTTTTTTTTTTTTTTTTTAAGAAGTATAGAGTTGGTTATACCATCTGACATTGATAATATAAGATAAGGATGAAGGGTGTGTTAACAATTCAACTGATAAGTCATAGTAATGTCTATAATCACTCTGGTTAGACTTCTCATACGCACATTCTTTAGGTGTTATGGAATCAGTAGGGGCTTAAAGAGGGGTGTGAGGTAAATATACTTATTCTGCGGTTAGCGCCTAGAAAACAGTGGGGGTTCACATGTCCCTTCAATAAAAGCGTAACTTATTTACAGAACAGTGCTGGTGACAAGGTACAAACATTTAAAACTTCCTATTAATCCTCCAAGTCTATCAAACTCTAACCACTATATAAACTGGGAAGGTTTTAGTAAAGAACTTAAATAAGCTAATTGATAAGATATAGCCACCTCCTCTATTTAGCAGTAGAATTTCAGCATCCTCTGATAGAAGAAACGCAGCCGTAATAAGTACATATGGGTCCATGACAGAGAAGGCATGAGCTCTTAATCGCAAAATGCAAGCAATGCAAGTAGGCTATTATGAACCAATACTAGATCAGTTCTTTTCTAAATTAAGTAGAGATAAGCTCTATGTAGTATGCTCATAGGAGTAAAATTACACGTCTTTTGCCAAAAGCGAACACTGACACACACAGGAGTATGGTGTAAATATATAGAATAGAGCTCCTCTTAATAATAGAGAGAATATACACAAAATTCAGCCTTAGTTAAAACAGACAAAAATTGCGTGCTTAGTGTGTTATATAGTGTCAGAAGGGTTTTCACTTCTCGTCATATCAGGTGTAAACAGCATTAACCAGCATAAATAGATTTAGTGTGGCTGTTAACATATTCTCATATATAGCTCGGTGTATATAGTAGTTAAAGAACAACATTTATCAGTGGGCACAAAAGTGGCGAGTCAATGCAAAGAAAAAGACTGTAGGAGTTCTCTTGTCTTCTGTACTAAGATAGGATATCGGTAGCAGCTGGAAGCTAACATGGAATGGGTATTAGCAAAGCATATGGCTAGGAGAGGGTGATTGCATCTAATACTTCAAAAAGTGTGACATATTTAGAGTGCTGCGGCATGAGTGTATGTATATTAGTGTATATTCTATAAAAGCTATAACACTCTAAGAGTTATCAGTTAGAGTAAGGAGTGTATATCATCTAAGTAGTAGTAGTTATGCAAAAGTTATGCAGTTGGATCATGTTAACACACAATACAGGTACACTCAATATGTCCCAAATCTACCCCTAGTCACATAAGCCAAAGTATATACATCATAGAATATGATAGCAGTGTAGGGTGACTTTACATACAGACATGGAGGCATAGAAGATGAAGAGAAAAACGATAGGAAGTCCAATAATAACATATTACCTAACATAAATCGTTGGCTTGGGTGAAGTATAAACAGCTAGTGTAAAGTTATCTGGATACTAGAATCACACTTATCTAAGGGGAAAGTACAATAAATAGGTATGTGGGAGGTCTATTTAGACATATACAGCTATACATATAGACCCCTAGAAGCTAATCCAATGCAACAAATAAATATCTGTGTATAGAATAATATATGCTAGACAAAACTATAGATTAATGCGAAATCATCAGCTGCTATATGATGACCTAATGTGAAGGTGTCTAACATAGCAGTAAAAGGGGATAGCAAATTTCAATCTTAGTAAATTCTTCATAGTGATATTCTCTAGGTAGGTAGAAAATCACAGTGAACTCTACATCAGGAAGTGGTGTCACATTGAAATAGTTCCCTCTGAGCTGTATTGAGTATAGTAAAGTGTCAAACTCAGTCAGAAGACATAAATCTCTTTTGGTCCTCCTAAGGACATAAGCATTCTATATAAAGTGAAATAGGGGACGTGAGACACTAATAGCCCCTTTCTATGTCATTGTGGAAGGGTATATATCTGAGTGACTTATCTGTTGTTTTCAACATATGTGGGTCCAGATAAAAACGTTAATATAATCCACTGGAGTTATGTTTAGGCCAAGCAGTATAATAGTTACAAGAGGGTCGCTTCCAGCTGTAAAATGGGGCATCTATATGTAGAAATTTCACCTAGTAGGCAAAATGGGAACTACTAAGTAAACATACATCTTTAATAATAATCGACAAACTTATAGATTCAACTTGTGGAACCAGCTGGTGGCCTTCATATATCACTTTGTTATAAAGAAGTAAAATAAAACAAACCATCAGTAATTGCCATATATCCTAACTGATATCATAAGAAATGTCTCTTGTAAGTATCACGGTGAGGGGTGTTACAGTCACTGTAAGTCCATATATATAAAAAGCCCTGTGAAGCTATAAGGCTTTGCTATATATGAGGCATAGTAGAATAAGTTTATCCAATACCCAGTCTATAAGAGGCAGTTTTAACTAAATTAAGAGATGGGGGCTCCTCATCTGAATCAAAGCAACCAAAATTGTAACATCCGTTGAGAGATCTAATAAGCACAATAGACCAGGACAGTGACTGCATCATACCAGAGAGATCAGCGACTGTTATGCTCATTTTTGGTTTAGAGCCATGCCCAGAGCCACCCTGCAAGTGATTCTGAACCGGCATACTTGCTCCCCCAGCAAAAGAGGCCTCCCTCACTGCGGGGCATACATGATCACTCGCAGCAGCCTCTGTCGCATTGTATTGTGTGTACAGGATCAGCGTACACTGTGGATCTAGGTTTTCCCCTTCGTACTCATCTGCCAGATAGCCAGCTCTGTTTCCTTCAGTTGAACGCTCCTGAGTGCCGTCTAGAGCCGGGGCCTCCCAGCAGACCCCAGGTGTTGTAGTACTGATCTCAGGGATAATTGAGGAAAAAGAGTACCTTATTTCTTCAGCAAGCTCCTCTGCATGTCGATCTAGCCGATCTGCAATGTCTCTGAGTAAGACCTGTAGTTCGAGCTTCATGCCGCAGCTGTTGAAGGATTATTTTTCTTAGCAAAAGCACGTACTCCTATGGCATATCCAGGACACACTTGTTGAAGGCAGCCTGTCAGTAAGCTAGGTTAGGTTTGGCTTGTTCTGTATCCTGCTGTCAGCACTTCACCGATCCATGGATTGAACACCTCTATGCAGTATTGATCACAAATCGAATGCACACCATACTACTCGTGCAACTCTGAGAGAGAGAGCAAAATAAACAAAGATGGCTGCTGTAGCGTGGTTCTCGTGTCAGGCCTCTCTAATTGCTTCAGATATTAGCCTCCGCTATGTGGTCAGCAAAGATCAAAGTTCATTAAGGTTAAGCTTTGGAGTTATTAATACACCAGCTAGATAAGTTTGTGGAGCCGAGAGGTCATATAAACCATAGTAAATAAAGCTCTGTAACTGGAGCTGCAGAAAGATGCGACCACTCGGCTCCTAAGCTCGCTCCGCCCCCCTTATTTTTTTATTTTATTTAAATTGTTTGTACATTTTATCCTTATATACATAAATATTAACAATTTGCTGCCATCACTGCTCTACTTACCCCCTTCGCTGCACAAGATTCCTATTTGAGCCTATGGAAGCGTGCTCTCGTGACGCAATGTTTCCCAGCAATTCGAACGCAAGCTTGCATTCGCATTGCTGTCAACCTGTAATACCTGTGCATATTAGCGTGCGCTGGTATTACTCAATGAAGCATAAATATCGTTTTCACAAAAGCGATATTTAGCGCTCCACTTGTAATTTGGCCCAAAGTGTTTTATGTCTCTTTAAGGGAAATAAGATAAGAATGTTCACCAAGGTTTTAAAGTAGGCAATGTTTTGCAATGCAGTACTTAACTATTGAGATATTCTGTGCCATCTAAACTTGTATGTACAATGCTATCCAGGGCTTTAAGGACCATAGTGATATATATACTGAAATTGTCTCAAATGCTTTTGCAGGGATCCTATCACTTCTCTGCCTCATGAACCAAGGGGGATGGTGTAGTTCACCACCACATGGCAGTGACCAAAGAAAAATACTTTTCTTTAAAATGCAAGCTACAGCAGTCCTTAAAGGGACATGATAGTCAAAATTCAATTTTCATTGGTTTAAAAAAAAAATACTTTTTAATATACTTTAAGTCATACTCTCGGTATCCTTTGTTGAAAAGCATACCTAGGTAGTTTCTAGGGGCTCTATGTACTAAGCAGCATAAGCTGCTTTGAGCCTACTTCCTGCAATGTAAGAATGTAAAAAGAGCTTCTTACGCTCTACACAACCTCTGAAGTGGTGGATGGAAATCACCCTGAACATGCTCACTCATGGTTTTTGACAGACCCTTCTCTTGCGAGTGTGTAATGGCTCATATGGACAGCACACATACAGAGTCCGCTGCCCGTGTGTTCCAATGCCGCCCAGACAGGTTGAGAACCTTGTCTACATGGCCTTAGTACAAGAGGCCCTAAATGTGCTACTCAGAGCTAGATGGTGATTGGTGGTTAAGAATGGTTATTGGCTCACCAGATGTGTTCAGCTAGCACAAAAATTATCAAAAACCTTTATGTTCCTTAAACTGTTGAAGTTATCCATACTTTTTATTTTTTTTATAGTATGCTTCTAAACGTTACTGCTCACTACTATAATCACACTGTAGTCCTACATAGAAATGGCAAATCAGTTTATATTGGGTTTTTTTCATTTTATTTATTTATTTATTTTAATTATGATAGACGGGAAACCTTTAACAGATTGAATTTATAATTCTGTGGATTTTTGCGGAAAACCAATTGATTCAGATAAGTTTCTAATTTATATGCACAATTAATTATAACACCTTAAGAGTCACAGAGGTTGAAAAGGATTTCAATCATATTTTGCCTTTGGGAAATATATCAATCTATTACTGGTTTGTCATGCATGTATTCAGTATTAGACAGAACAGAGATCAAACTAAGATACTATTTATATTTAGAGATAATTTATTAAGCATATATTTTTTAATTAGAATGCATTATTTGCAAATTATTTCACTCATAACCAATTAGCATTATATAAAAAAGAAGTGGATTTTTGCTCATCAATGCCCTAGTTCTCCTAATTTACAGAAAATATTAAGCTCTAACAGTTTCTAGAAGAACAGTACATTCCTATTAGCTGATCACTGTATCCTTTCCATATTATTGCATTTTGAAAGCATTCAAATTACCTTTGCATGGATATCAAATGTTTTCGTGACTGAACAATTAAAACTCTATCGATAGATCCTAATGTTAATTTTTAAACAATTTTTCAATATATTTGGCACAAGAGATGAGTCAATTATGTCTGTGCACTTATTGCCCCCTAGAGGCAATATATTGTCACGCGTAGAATGTTTGCATTAAAATATATTATCAAGCTAGACATTCATTAAAAAAAAAACTGTTACAAAATGTCAAGACCAAGAAAGATATCTACACTTAGACATAACTGACATCTATCAATTTCTTTAAATATTCTGTGCATTGACCAGTATACCTCATATTCTAAAAGTGAAATGATTTTTACATGAAGTGCTATCTGAGCACATAAAATTTACAGTTAAATAACAGATGGTCGGCAGTGCAAGGAATTTAATGGTTAATGCAATGTAGCCTTGAATATTTATTACAACTACAACTATTCTAGCCGTTAACTATACAATGTAAAGGAGTAATGTATAGAAATATGATAAAGATCAGTTTAAACATAATGTTAGTGTTACAGCATTATTATTGTATATAAGATTTTGTAAAATTGGCTATTTGGAAAGAAAACCATCAAAGGGCTCGTTTTCATTGAGTGGTTAAAAATGGAGTTGTAAGCTACCAAAATGGCTAACAGCGAAAATTTAGTTTATGGCTTCAGTTTAGTACCAGGTTACCATTTAAATATTTTGCGCATTGCTTGCAGTGGGTCTTTTCATGTAGGTGTAAGTAAACATTACGTTAACCCTTTCATTCAACATCGTATTTCGTAAAATTGCTCCATAAAAGGTTCCTTGCTATGGTAACCCAACCTAACACTATAACATTTACATTTAATATCTGCTCCCCTGATCTGTGACCACATTTAGAGAGAAACAAAAACAAAGATACATTAACTTCATTAAAAAATAAAATGAAATAATTTTTTTTTATTTAATGAACATTTTATTTTTTGTTTAGTTTAATTACATTTGTAAATGTATTTATATATATAATATGTAGTACTGCCCTAGGCATAGACCTAGTTGGAATTATGGAGCTATGTGGTTGCTTATATTTTTATTTGTAAATACATATTTATATTTACATAGGAAAGTAACTCCAACTAGTCCTATACCTGAGCCAGCAACATTTAAAAAGTAAAATAATACATTTAAAAAGTAAAATAATTGCATTGTTTGAAAACTTTAATATCTTGATGGAAAAAAGGCCTCAAGCTTATTTTTACTCTATTACACCTAGTTGAGCATGCTGTAATGTTTGAGACCTTATCGACAGCTTCTGAAGGTATTTTAACGGATTGAGCATTAAGTGGAAACCTGGTGTAAATCTTAGGGATGGGCGAATGTTTCTAAAAATTTGAAATTTAAAAAGAATTTTGATACATTCGTTCATTCGAATAGAATTTCGAATGTTCATATAAGATTCTATTTTTGAATTTTCATTTTCGAATTTTTCAATAAAATTCGAAAATATTTGTTCGAATAATAGAATGTTTAGCTATGTATTCATTCAATTTCAAAATGTAATATTCGAATTCGAATGTGACATTCAAATTCGAAATAGTATTTCTAGTCTACAACTGTGTTTAATAAATGTAATATTCGAATTCGAATGCTACATTCGAATGTCACATTTGAATTTGAAATAGTATTTCTAGTCTTATACTGTGTTTTAAATGTAATATTCAAATTCAAATGTGACATTCAAATTCGAATGTCACATTCAAATTCGAAATAGTATTTCTAGTCTAATACTGTGTTTTTTAAATGTAATATTTGAATTTGAATGTGACATTTGAATTTGAAATAGTATTTCTAGTTTACAACTGTGTTTAATAAATGTGATATTCGATATGAATGTGATATTCGATTCGAATGTGATATTCGATTTGAATGTGACATTCGAATTCAAAATAGTATTTCTAGTCTAATACTGTGTTTTATAAATGTAATATTAAAATTTGAATGTGATATTCGATTTGAATGTGACATTCAAATTCAAAATAGTGTTTATAGTCTACAATTGTGTTTTATAAATGTAATATCCAATTTGAAAGTGACATTCGAATTCGACATTTGAAAACTGTAAATAACATTCGAAAATCAAATTTTTAAGAATATTCGTTCTTATTAACATTCTATTATGTAAATCGAATTTCTACATTAATATTCGTTCTAACATTCGAATTCAAATATAAACACATTCGCCCATCCCTAGTAAATCTGTGATTTTTGGCTTCTATTATTTTCTATGAGCTGCGTAATTCTTTCTCTGATGATGTGTTTTTCCATTATTACACGACATTGGGAACTGTCCATAAGCGTAATGGCTTCCGAAAGCAGTTTTTTAATTTACGGCCTCGCGAAAACCCAATTGAGGCTCAATGGAAACGAGCCCATAGCAGGCAACTTATTGTTGTAGCATGTCAACAAAACAAAGTGCACATTTAAAGGGACATGAAGCCCCAGTTTTTTCTTTCATGATTCAGAAAGAGCATGTGATTTTAAACAACGTTCCAATTTACTTCTATTATTTAATTTACTTCCTTCTCATGTTATTCTTTGTTGAAAGGTTTGTCAAGGAAAGTTCAGAAGCAGCAAAGAACCTAGGTTCTAGCTTCTGATTGGTAGCTGCATATATATTGTCATTGGCTCACCCATGTGTAGAGTTAGAAACCAATAGTGCATTGCTGCTCCTTCAACAAATGATACCAAGAGAATAAAGCAAATTTGATCATAGACGTAAACTGGAAAGTTGTTTAAATTTGTATTTTCTACCTAAATCATGAAATAATTTGTTGGGGGTTTCATGTCCCTTTAAGTATATTTCATCATAATGGGCATAATATAATACAACAATATTTGTTTTATATTTTCAATAAAAAATATATAATTTTTTTTACATTCTAAGATTGTTTTTTGACTCTTATCAGCTAATTATTAAAAGTTTCTTTGTGTGGCATAATTTTATCATATCTGTCTTGCAAATGTTACACATTTTTATCTGGCTGAATCAATATGTGAAGTGTTTTCCATTGTAAAGTGTAGGTTTTGTTGTCAAAAAAAATCAGACATATTTGCAACTGATGAGAGTTTGTATATTTCTGTCATAATTTTCTTTATGGTTTAATAGCATATTTGTAATCTAAAAGGGTTTTGTGATTTGCCGTATGTAAGATAATATATCATACTTTTCGCCAGTGACCCGCTGGAGTTTTGGGATATAGGGAGGTATGTTATATTGGCATCTACATTTTTTATCTGACAAAATGCTGAGATAAATTTGTGTGGAGATGTACAAGTTGGGTATCATACCTTGTTTTAAGAATATAATCATACTTGTTGAGAAGCCTCATAAAACAGGAACTGCAATGGAATGCCCACAGAATGTTCTGAATAGGTAATTACTATTAAAGGGATGATCTATCTTTTTAAACAATAAAACATTTCCAAGTAGACTGTTCCTTTATTACCCATTCCCCAGTTTTGCATAATCAACACATTTTATCTCTGTGATTACTTTGTATCAGTTTCAGTCTACCTATGTTTAGCTTTCAACAAAGAATACCAAGAGAGCAAAGCTAATTTGATAAAAGTAAATTGGAAAGTTGTTTATAATTGCATTCCTTATCTGTATCACGAAAGTTTAGTTTTGACTTGACTGTTCCTTTAACCTAACATCCACAATTGTTTTTAATCAGAAAAGTTAACACTTGCGCGATTGATTGCATGTCAGTTATACTTGGTGAATCAGTGTGGCATGATTTAACTCCCCAAATCAGGACTTTGAGCCACATTCTTACAATTGCTTCTTGTGTTTTTTTCTAACACCCAGCCCAGACCCGCTCACTTTAACCCCTAAAAACTGCTTTGAGCAGTTATGATTTTTTTTTTAAAAAAAGATGCTCATGGTTTTTATTTTATTAAAGCCACTACACATTTCATTTTGGGGGCAATTGTGGGACACTTGAAAAATTATCCAGAGGTTGCATTCAATAAAGAGCCAGATTATGGGGAATATTTATCAAGCTCTATACAGGGCTTGATGTCCCATGTTTCCGGCGACCCTTCAGGCTCGCCAGAATCAGAAGTTATGAAGCAGCGGTCTAAAGACCGATGATCGATAACCTGTCCGCCTGCTCTGAGGTGGCGGACAGAAATCAACCCGATCGAATACGATCGGGTTGATTGACACCCCCTGCTAGCGGCCAATTGGTCACGAATCTGCAGGGGGCGGCATTGCACCAGCAGTTCCCAAGAACTGCTGGTGCAATGATAAATGCTGATAGCATATGCAGCGATGTGCAGCGGACATGATCCGATAAAACGGATCATTTCCGTTCGCACCATAGTAAATAGGCTCTTATGAGTGGTGCTAACAGTTACACATGAATGAAAAGGGGTTTATTGTGGGTGTCTTTGCATGCATCAGGTTTTTTGCTTGTATTACAAGTTGAAAGTAAACGCGTTAGTTTGAGTGCAATTGAAGTTAACGTTTGTCAGGATAGCAAGTCCTCAGAGTTCTAGTTAAAGGGACATTGTATACTAGATTTTTCTTTGCATAAATGTTTTGTAGATAATCCATTTATATAGCCCATATGGGAGTGTTTTTGTAACAATGTATAGTTTTGCTTATTTTTTAAGAACATTGTGCTGGTTTTCAGACTCCCAACCAAGCCCCACAGTGTCAGCTGTATACACGCATTTACAGACTCCTGCTGGCTCCTGTTTATGATATCTTTCTTTTTATACGCAGGGAAGGGGGGAGTGTCTGTTCTTTTTGTTTAACCAGCCCCTTTCAGTGGGTGTCCCAGACTACCTCATCAACAGTGCTAAACTGGGAGCTTCTAAGTAAGTTTTTGAAAGGTTTTATACTGGATTTTTTTTTATCAGTATCTATGAATATTCTTTATAGTAGTGTCTATTACATCCAGTTATAGGAAAATTGGTGTAAACTGTCCCTTTAGCTCTTTTGTGAAACAAAAACGTCACAAAACACATAAAAAATGCATTACAAAGTACAGTTAAACTCATAATAACACTATGGGGCCTATTTATCAAACTCCGTATGGAGCTTGATGCCCCGTGTTTCTGGTGAGCCGTCAGGCTCGCCAGAAACACAAGTTATGAAGCAGCGGTCTAAAGACTGCTGATCCATAAACTGTCCTCCTGCTCTGAGGCGGCAGACAGACATCGCCGGAAATCAACCCGATTGAATACGATCGGGTTGATTGACACCCCCTGCTAGGGGCCGCAAATCTTCAAGGGGCGGTATTGCAATGATAAATGCAGAGAACGTATGCTGTCTGCATTTATTAATGTGCAGTGGACATAATCCGCAATATCGGATCATGTCCACTCGCACATTAGTAAATAGGCCCCTATGTAATAACAATAAGTAAAAGAAAATATTGCACAAAAAAGTTATAAGGGCTCAAAGATATGAGGTCTCAGGTGTTATAAAAAAGGCAGGCAAAGGGCTTTAACATAGAGTTACATACATGTACATGTCTAAAGATGTATATGTAAGTGTATATACAGTATATACAGTGAGGGTAAAAATTATTTGATCCCCTGCTGATTTTGTACATTTACCCACTGACAAGGATATGATTAGTCTATAAATTTTAATGGTAGGTTTATATGAACAGTCAGAGACAGAATAACAACAACAAACACATTTTATTTAAAAAAAAGTTATAAATTGATTTGCATTTTAATGAGTGAAATAAGTATTTGATCCCCTATCAATCAGCAAGATTTCTGGCTCCCAGGTGTCTTTTATACAGGTAACGAGCTGAGATTAGGAGCATTCTCTTAAAGGGAGTGTTCCTAATCTCAGCTTGTTACCTGTATCAAAGACACCTGTCCACAGAAGCAATCAAACAATCAGATTCCAAACTCTCCACCATGGCCAAGATCAAAGAGCTGTCCAAGGATGTCAAGAACAAGATTGTAGACCTACACAAGGCTGGAATGGGCTACAAGACCATCGCCAAGCAGCTTGGTGAGAAGGTGACAATAGTTGGTGAGATTATTTGCAAATGGAAGAAACACAAAATAACTGTCAATCTTCCTCAGTCTGGGGCTCCATGCAAGATCTTACCTCATGGAGTGTACCATCAAATCTTGGATGAGAATCTCCTTCCCTCAGCCAGGGCATTGAAAATTGGTCATGGATGGTTATTCTAGTATGACAATGACTCAAAACACACGGCCAAGGCAACAAAGAAGTGGCTCAAGAAGAAGCAGATTAAGGTCCTGGAGTGGCCTAGCCAGTCTCCAGACCTTGATCCCATAGAAAATCTGTGGAGGTGGGTTATTGCTCAAGTTTCTAAGTTCGACTTTTTACATGTGTTGGAGTAGCACACGCGCAATCAAAAACAGTTTACTTTCAACTTGTGATACGAGCACTTCTCGATGCATGCAAAGCTTACTTCTAGCAGAGTTAGCACACTAGCGGGAGTGTTAAATACTGCTCCCCTTGTAATCTGGCCCAAAATCAGCCATTTCAAATGGCAAAATACAGGTAAAGATGTAAAATATGTATTAGGTGAAGAAATAGGTTGATATGTGAAAAAAAGTTATGTACACACATATGTTCACACACACACACACATATATAAATATATATATATATATATATATATATATGTGTGTGCATTGGAGTCCTTTGCAGTTAAAGTGAAAGTAAATCCTAGCGTTTTACAAATGCTAGTATTTACTATTGAAACAAATAAAGGGCACTTTCATTCATGAAGTATAAAATACTTCATGTAGAAAGCTCCTTTATTTGATTAAATTGAACGCCGCTCTTAGCTCTTACAGCAGCGCATGGCTAAAAAAATTTTTGGCTAAGAGGTGACGTTTTCACCTCTTAGTCAATAGCCGTGCGGTAAATCCAGCTCCCATATGCGCCAAGCCGGATTTACAGCACGGCTATTGGCTAATAGGTGAAAACATCACCACTTAGCAAAAAAAAATTTTAGCCGCGGGCTGCTGAAGACTCGCCAGAAACATGGGCTCACAAGCTCCATACAGAGCTTGATAAATGGGCCTCATTGTATGTGTAAATGCATGGGTAATCTTGTTAGAAAAAGTTATTTCATAATAAGCCACCAAAGAATGTTAATGACATTAGCTTTTTCTTTTAGTCGTTTTCAATCTCTGACTGAACTATGTCTAATTTCCCCTACAGTATTGACCATGTAAATAATAATAGTATGGTCTCTATTTCTTGATAGTCAGACTGTATATATTATATGTATATATGCACCTAAATTAATAAATCTCTATGCTTCAAAGTTAAAGGATTTAGGTTAGTATATCTTTAAGTCTTTAAGTTTAGATAATGGCAACCAATTGCAGCACTTTTGTTTTAACCAATCAGTACACTGTTAATGTTCTTAGCTATGATTACAGCTAGCCATAACATGTTAGCAGATCTTGCTGCTCTTTGCCTTGTATTGTGACCCATGGATGTATTTTAACCAAAGATAAATAAAGATTTTTCATTTTAAACATTACCTGCTACAGAACTCTTTATATTTATATATATATATATATATATATATATATATATATATATATATATATAATCACTGGCCACTTTATTATGTACACCTTGCTAGTACCGGGTTGGACCCCCTTTTGCTTTCAGAACTGCCTTAATTCTTCATGGCATAGATTCAACATGGTGTTGGAAACATTCCTCAGACATTTTGGTTCATATTGACATGATAGCATCACGCAGTTTCTGCAGATTTGTCTGCTCAGCATCCATGATGCGAATCTCCCATTCCACCATATACCAAAGGTGCTCTATTGGATTAAGATCTGGTGCATTATCCTGTTGGAAGTAGCCATCAGAAGATGGGTACACTGTAGTCATAAAGGGATGGACATGGTTAGCAACAATATTCAGGTAGGCCGTGACGTTTAAACGATGCTCAATTGGTACTAAGGGGCTCAAAGTGTGCCAAGAAAATATCCCACACACCATTACACCACAACCACCAGCCTGTACCGTTGATACAAGGCTGGATGGATCCATACTTTCATGTTGTTTACGCCAAATTCTGATCCTACCATCTGAATATTGCAGCTGAAATCAAGACTTATCAGACCAGGCAACATTTTTCCAATCTTCTATTGTCCAATTATGTTGAGCCTGTGCAAATTAAAGCCTCAGTTTCCTGTTCTTAGCTGACAGGAGCGGCACCCAGTGTGGTCTTCTGCTGCAGCCCAACTGCTTCAAGGTTCAATGTGTTGTGCATTCAGAGAAGGTATTCTGCATACCTTGGTTGTAGTGCGTTGTTGTTTGAATTACTGTTGCCTTTCTATCATCTTGAACCAGTCTGCCTATTCTCCTCTGACATCTGACATCAGCAAGGGTTTTTTTTTCCACACAACTGACGCTCACTGTATATTTATAAACCCTAGAGATGGTTTTGCTTGAAAATCCCTGTAGATCAGCAGTTTTTTAAATACTCAGACCAACAACCATGCCACATTCTTCCCCATTCTGATGCTCGATTTGAACTTCAACAAGTTGTCTTCACCACATTTTGATGCCTAAATGCATTGCATTGAGTGCCTAAATTTGTATGCCTAAATGCATTGAGTTGCCGCTATCTGATTGGCTGATTAGCAATTTGTGTTACCAAGCAATTGAACAGAGAGAGAGAGAAGTGTGCAAAAAAAAATCATATATATAGAAATATGTATTTATGAATAAATAGAACATATTCTTCTATTTGAAGAACATTGGAATGTGAAATATTCATATTTTCATGTAAGTACGAGTAGGGTGTTATGTATTTTTTTTTACAAAAAGTGAAAACTGCAACTGCGCTAAAAAAGTATATATACCAGTAGTTAAAATTTTAAGAATAGTGTCTACTCTAAGTATAAATAAATAATATCTACTCCAAGTATATCATAAAAAATACATTTATTCAATTGTGAAATCAACTTATGTGACCGGTCACGTTAAAATAAATTCAGACTGAAAACATTATATTGCTTAAAATCATACAAAAAGACATAGAACACAGCACATTAAGTGCATAGGTAAATCACTACTTAGGTAGTACTATGTTAAAATCATATATATATAATACACGGTAGAAGTGTCTGTATAAGTGTTTGTTTGAAGCACCTTATATGCCACCATAAAATTCAGATGTTAAGTGAGGCCTCCTGTATTGTTATATTAATAATGATGTGGACCAATGTATGCTTATTGTTTCCACCAGGATTAAAATATGTTGGCATAATTCTCAGTTTTTATCTTGTTTGGATAGATTTCCTCAGTCCCGCGGCAAGCTTGTGTAGTGTAGTGAGGAGGACATGTATTTGCCATCAGATTTTGCTGCACAGATATCTTCTGTGGTATCTGTGGCATTATCTGCTTTCCCTATGTTGGGAAAATGCAAGAGGAAATCTAAACATTTGTCAGATGGCAAGGTGTCTGTCCTCTCTGCTGCCGTGAAGGTTGACCTCCCTCATAAGTCTGATGAGGAGGATACCTCAGTAGCCTCTGAGGGTGAAATCTCAGATTCTGATAGTAAACTTCAGATTTAAGCTTGATTACCTCCGCTTACTGCTAAACGAGGTTCTGGCTACTTTGGACGACTCTGACGCTTCTGTCGCTGTCAACCCTAAAAAATCTATTAAACTTAACAAATACTATGATGTTCCTTCCACTGTGGAATTATTTTCTGTTCCAGACCATGTGTTGGAGATTATTGCACAGGAATGCGATAAACCTGGGATACCTTTCTCCCCGTCTCCCGTTTTCAAAAAGATGTTTCCTGTTGCTGACTCCATCCGAGACTCATGGCGTACAGTACCTAAAGTAGAAGGGGCTATTTCTACTCTGACTAAGAGAACCACGATTCCTATTGAGGATAGCTGTTCTTTTAAGGATCCCATGGACAAAAAGCTGGAGGCCTATTTAAAGAAAATGTATGTTCATCAGGGTCTACAACGGCAACCTGCAGTTTGTATTGCCACAGTAGCAAGTGCAGCATCTTATTGGTGTGATACCTTTGTCCAAACTGAGTTTAGAGGACACTCCATTGGAGGAGATCCAATATAGGATTAAGGCTCTCAAGCTAGCCAATTCCTTTATCTCTGATGCAAACATACAAGTCATTATACTGGGAGCCAAGATGTCTGGCTTCACTGTCCTAGCCCACATGGCTCTGTGGCTAAAATCATGGTCAGCTGATGGTAAGACCCTGTTTGGTGCTTGTCTGGCGGAGATAATTTCTGAAATTATGGGGAAAGGGGTCCTTTCTACCACAAGACAAGAACAATAGAGCTGAAGGACGTCAAATTAATTTTCGTTCCTTTCGTAACTTCAAAGGTCAAAAGTCTTCCTCTCCCTCATCCAAGCAGGAGCAATCCAAGTCTTCTTGGAAACCCAATCAGTCTTGGAACAAGGGAAAGCAATCAAAGAAACGCTCTGCTAAAACTAAATCAGCATGAAGGGTCTACCCCCGGTCCGGGATTGGATCAGGTGGGGGGCAGACTTTACTTGTTTTGTCTAGCAGATCCTTGGGCTTTGGACATAGTATCTCAGGGGTATAAAATAGAATTCAAATATTGTCCTTCCAAGGGCAGATTTCTCCTCTCAAGGTTATCTGCGGTTCAGGTAAAAAGAGAGGCATTCTTAAAGTGTGTTAAGGACCTTTCCTCCCTGGGAGTGATTGTCCCGGTTCCAGTAAGAGACCATTTTACCCATTTTAGATCTTATGTGTCTCACCAAGTTTCTCAGGGTTCCATCCTTCAAAATGGAAACCATTCGTTCCATTCTTCCTTTGGTCCAAGAGGGTCAGTTCTTAAACTGTGTTAAGGACCTTTCCTCCCTGGGAGTGATTGTCCCGGTTCCAGTAAGAGACCATTTTACCCATTTTAGATCTTATGTGTCTCACCAAGTTTCTCAGGGTTCCATCCTTCAAAATGGAAACCATTCGTTCCATTCTTCCTTTGGTCCAAGAGGGTCAGTTCATGACGACCACAGACCTGAAGGACACATATCTTCATGTTCCCCCCATCCACAGGGATCATAATCAGTTTCTGAGATTCGCTTTTCAGTTTGTGGCTCTTCTGTTTGGCCTTGCCACAGCTCCCAGAATATTTTTAAAGGTTTTGTGGACTCTCTTGGCAATTGTCAGGTCTCAGGGAACTGTGATTGCTCCTTACCTGGATGACATATTGCTTCAGGTGCCATCTTTTCAACAAGCAAACTCTCATACAGCAATCTTGATGTCTTTTCTACATTACCTCAGATGGAAAGTGAATCTGGAGAAGAGTTCTCTTGTACCAGCTACAATGGTGGTTTTCTTAGGGACCATAATCGATTCCCTATCTATGAAAAATTTTCTGATAGAGGTCAGAAGATCCAAGCTTCTCTCTGTTTGCCTCTCTATACAGTATACTTTTTGGCCATCAGTGGTTCAATGTTTGGAGGTAATTGGTCTTATGGTTCATGTGATTGGCCAGCAATCCACAGGCAGGGACCCTGGCGGCCAATCAATGCTGGAGCTAGGTTTTAAAGCACGTAGATCTCGTGCTAATTTTATATGGCTATGAGTAAGGCTTAAGCCAAAACGCGTAAGCCGTGTGCTACAAGCTCCAGCACCAACCTTTATTTTCTCTCTGCTTTTTACCCGGGTAATGTGTACCCTTCACTTTGGTGATTTTGTGATGGTCCGCTTTTGGATTTACAAATAAAACACATTTAACTGCTGCTGCTCGTGTGCTTCTCAGTTCCTTTGTATGATTGTCTTTTCTACATTACCTCAGATGGAAAGTGAATCTGGAGAAGAGTTCTCTTGTACCAGCTACAATGGTGGTTTTCTTAGGGACCATAATCGATTCCCTATCTATGAAAAATTTTCTGATGGAGGTCAGAAGATCCAAGCTTCTCTCTGTTTGCCTCTCTATACAGTCTATTTTTTGGCCATCAGTGGTTCACTGTTTGGAGGTAATTGGTCTTATGGTAGCTTCCATGGAATCATTCCCTTTGCTCGATTCCATTTGAGAGGTTAGCAGTTATGCATGCTCAGTCGATGGAATGGAGACCAGAAGACAGATCTAGACCAGTTGACAAGGAACTCTCTCTCATGGTGGATTTCTCAGGATCATCTGTTTCAGGGCACATGCTTCTGGAGACCCTCCAGGGTGATTGTGACCATGGATGCCAGTCTGCTAGGCTGGGGAGCAATCTGGGACTTGTTAAAGGCTCAGGGCCTATGGTCTCGGGAGGAGTCTTCTCTTCCAATAAACATTTTGGAATTGAGAGTGATCTTCAATGCTCTGATGACCTGGCCTCAGTTGTCCTTTATCAGGTTAAAGTTGGACAACATCACCTCAGTGGCTTACATCAACCACCAGGGAGGAACTCTGAGTTCCTTGGCCATGAGGGAGGTGACTCGCATTTTCTTCTTTCTGACATCCACATTCCAGGAGTGGACAACTGAGAGGCGGATTTTCTGAGCAGAGAGTGGGCTCTCCATCCACAGGTGTTCTACAGGTTAATCCTCAAGTGGGGGGTACCGGAATCGGATCTGATGGCATTTCGTCAATACGCCAAGCTTCCAAGGTATGGTTCAAGGTCAAGAGATCCTCAGGCCGCTCTGATAGATGCTCTGGTGGTTCCTTGGGATTTCAGTCTAGCATACGTGTTTCCTCCGTTTGTGTTTCTTCCGCGAGTCATTGCTTGTATCAAACAGGAGAGGGTGTCTGTAATTCTGATAGCTCCTGCATGGCCTCGCAGGATCTGGTTTGCAGACCTAGGGAAAATGTCATCTCTTCCTCCTTGGAGGTTACCTCTGAGGAAGAACCTTCTAACTCAGGGTCCTTTCATCCATCCAAATCTCGTTTCTCTGATGTTGACTGCTTGGAGATTGAACGCTTTGTTCTGGCTAGGCGTGGGTTTTCTGAGTCAGTCATTGATACTATGATTCAGGTATCTACCTACAAGCTACTAAGGATTTTCGACAGTCTTCTGCCCTGTTTGTTTGTTTCTCTGGAAAGCGTAAGGGTCAGAAGGATACTTTTACTTCTCTTTCCCTCTGGTTGAGAAGTATGATCATTTTGCTTTTGAGACTGCTGGACAGCAGCCTCCTGAGAGACTTACAGCTCATTCCACTAGGGCTGTTTCCTCTTCTTGGGCTTTCAAAAATGAAGCTTCTGTGGAACAGATTTGCAGGGCTGCAACTTGGTCCTCTCTGCATACTTTTTCCAAATTCTACAAATTTGATACTTTTGTCTCGGCTGAGGCTTCCTTTGGGAGAAATGTTCTACAAATGGTGGTGCCTTCTGTTTAGGTATACCTGTTTTGTTATCCCTCCCTGTTTATTCTGTGTCCTCTAGCTTGGGTATTGGTTCCCATTAGTAATTGGAATGACGTTGTGGACTCTCCATGTCTTAGGAAAGAAAACAAAATTTATGCTTACCTGATAAATTTCTTTCTTTCCGGACATGGAGAGTCCATGTCCCTACCCTTTAGATTAGACAGTATTTTTTAAACCTTAGGCACCTCTACACCTTTGTGTTATTTTCTTTTTCCATTTCCCTTCAGCTGAATGACTGGGGGCTATGGGTAAGGGAAGTGACACTTAACAGCTTTGTTGTTGCTGGCCAGTAGTGAATATCCCACTAGTAATTAGAATGACGTTGTGGCCTCTCCATGTCCGGAAAGAAAGAAATTTATCAGATAAGCATACATTTTTATATACCTGGAGTAGATATTATTTATTTATACTTACTTAGAGTAGATACTATTCTTAAAATTTTAACTGCTGGTATATATACTCTGCTTTTTAGCGCATTTCTAGTTTTCACTTTTTGTACTCTCTCACACTTGACAGTTTCAGGGGAGGACTTTTATACCTAGAACAGCTCTGTATATATTTAGGTTTGCACTGAGGTTCAAATTCTCTTGTCAATGTTTTTTTTTTTTTACTTTTTTGCTCCATTGACTTCTATGTGAAAATATTTTGTATAATATTCTATGGGAAAATGAGTTATTGTGCAATTTGTTAAGTTCAGCTTTTACATGCATCAGAGTAGCGTGCAAGCAAAAACAGTTTAATTTCAACTTGTGATACTAGTGCTTCCCGATGCGCATACAAAGCTTACTTCTAGCTGAGTTAGTGCTAAAGGAGGAGTGTTAAATACCTCTTCACTTGTAATCTAGCCCAAAATCATCTATTTCAAATGACAAAATCAAGGTAAAAGATGTTATATGTAAACATATAATAATACATTTCAGCAGGTAAAATGGGTCATTGTGAACACATGACACGGGAGGGAATTTTACATTGCAATGTGCCTTTGAATAATCAAAGCAATGTCAAAACAGTGAACAGATAAAATATGTATTAGGTGGTGAAGACAGTTCTCATAAAACAATGCACAGTAATATGTTTTTTTTAATCATTTGTACATATTATTACTTAAAGGTAACTATGCAATTGTAAAGAATTGTTAATGTGTATTGATTCCTAGCAACCGGTGATCACACAAGTATAGATCTGACCTTGTCCATTATCCGTGACATTAATACATACGGTCTAATGTTTCTTTTACTTTGTACACATTTCTGATTATTATGCTTTATTGATGTAACATTAAATCTATTGTTGCTTAGTGATGGGGGTGCATACGATAGTAAAAGATTATTTGTTCTATATTGTGTATATATATATATATATATATATATATATATATATACAGTATTCCACAAAACTGAGTATACCCCTCACATTTTTGTAAATATTTTATTATATCTTTTCATGTGGCAACACTGAAGAAATGACACTTTGCTACAATGTAAAGTAGTGAGTGTACAGCCTGTATCACAGTGTAAATTTGCTGTCCCCTCAAAAAAACTCAACACACAGTCATTAATGTCTAAACCAGTGGCAACAAAAGTGAGAACACCCCTAAGTGGAAATGTCCAAATTGGGCCCAAAGTGTCAATATATTGTGTGGCCACTATTATTTTCCAGCACTGCCTTAAGCTTCTTGGGCATGGAGTTCACCAGAGCTTCATAGGTTGCCACTGGAGTCCTCTTCCACTCCTCCATGACGACATCACAGAACTGGTGGATGTTAGAGACCTTGTGCTCCCCTACCTTCCATTTGAGGATGCCCCACAGATGCTCAATAGGGTTTAGGTGTGAGGTGTGGAGTTTCCTGCGGGTATTGTTTGGAGTGTATCTTTGCTCTGTTAGACTTTTGTATATTTCTGTGGGTGATACTCTAAGCTGAAGTGGGCACAATATTACAATACAAACATTTTTTTTCTTCAAGTGGAAATCCTGTTTGTTTTTCAACATGTCTGATATGTAGCAAGAGCCTGTTCTGTTGAACTCATGCCATTTGTGTTTAGACGTGCAAATTGTTTCCTTTATGCAATTTTGTCTGAAGCTGACTGCTTGGAGATTGAACACTTAGTTCTTTCTAAGTGTGTTTTTTCTGATTCGGTCATTGAAACCATGATTCAGGCTTGTAAGCCTGTTGCTAGAAAGATTTACCATAAGGTATGGTGTAAATACCTTTATTGGTGTGAATCCAAGGACTATCCTTGGAGTAGGGTTAGGATTCCTTGGATTTTGTCTTTTTTCCAGGAAGGTATGGAGAATGGATTGTCAGTCAGTTCTCTGAAAAGTCAGTTTCTGCTTTGTCTGTTTTTTACACAAACATCTGGTGGATGTGACTTTACTCCATAAGTAACCCTTGGATTCACACCAATGAAGATATTTACATCATATCTTATGATAGATTTTCCTGGTGACAGGCTTTCGAGCCTGAATTAAGGTATCAATGACCGACTCGGAAAAACCACGTTTTGATAAACTCAAGCGTTCAATCTCCAAGCAGTCAGACGCAGAGAAATTAGATTTCGATGTTTGAAGGGACCTTGAAGTAGAAGGTCCTGCCTCAGCGGCAGAGTCCAAGGTGGAAAGAATGACATGTCCACCAGATCTGCGTACCAAGTCCTGCGTGGCCACGCAGGAGCTATCAAAATCACCTAAGCTCTCTCCTGCTTGATCTTGGCAATCAGACGAGGGAGCAGAGAAAACGGTGGAAACACATAAGCCAGGTTGAAAGACCAAGGCGCTGCTAGAGCATCTATCAGCGCTGCCTTGGGATCCCTGGACCTGAACCCGTAACAAGGAAGCTTGGCGTTCTGACGAGATGCCATGAGATCCAGTTCTGGTTTGCCCCAAAGTTGAATCAACTGTGCAAACACCTCCAGATGGAGTTCCCACTCCCCCGGATGAAAAGTCTGTCGACTTAGAAAATCCGCCTCCCAGTTCTCTACTCCTGGGATATGGATAGCTGATAGATGGCAAGAGTGAACCTCTGCCCATAGAATTATTTTTGAAACCTCCAACATTGCTAGGGAACTCCTTGTTCCCTCTTGATGGTTGATGTAAGCTACAGTCATGATGTTGTCCGACTGAAATCTGATGAACCTGACCGCAGCTAGCTGAGGCGAAACCTGAAGAACATTGAATATCTCTCTTAGTTCCAGAATGTTTATCGGAAGGAGTGTCTCCTCCTGAGTCCACAAGCCCTGAGCCTTCAGGGAGTTCCAGACTGCACCCCAGCCCAGAAGGCTGGCATCTGTCGTTACTATTGTCCAATCTGGCCTGTGGAAGGTCATACCCTTGGACAGATGGACCTGAGATAACCACCAGAGAAGAGAATCCCTGGTCTCTTGATCCAGATTTAGTAGAGGGGAAAAATCTGTGTAATCCCCATTCCACTGACTGAGCATGCAGAGTTGCAGCGGTCTGAGATGTAGGCGGGCAAACGGCACTATGTCCATTGCCGCTACCATTAAGCCGATTACTTCCATACACTGAGTCACTGAAGGGCGAGAAGTAGTATAAAGAACACGGCAGGAATTTAGAAGTTTTGACAACCTGGCCTCTGTCAGGTAAATCTTCATTTCTACAGAATCTATCAGAGTTCCCCTCTCTTGTGAGAGGGGATAGAGAACTTTTTTCTTCGTTCACTTTCCACCCATGCGACCTCAGAAATGCCAGAACAATGTCCGTGTGAGACCTGGCAACTTGAAAAGTCGACGCCTGTATCAGAATGTCATCTGAGTAAGGGGCTACTGCTATAGCCTGCGGCCTTAGGACCGCTAGAAGGGACCCTAGAACTTTTCTAAAGATTATTGGTGCTGTGACCAACCCGAAGGGAAGAGCCACAAACTGGTAGTGCCTGTATTGACCCTCCTGGATCATAGGAAGGATGGTTCGAATAGTCTCCATCTTGAAGGATGGGACTCTGAGAAATTTGTTTAAGATCTTGAGATCTAAGATTGGTCTGAATGTTCCCTCTTTCTTGGGAACAACAAACAGATTTGAATAAAAGTCCTGTCCCTGTTCCTCCTGCGGAACTGGGTGGATCACTCCCATAACTAGGAGGTCTTGAACACAATGTAAGAATGCTTCTCTCTTTATCTGGTTTGCAGATAAAAGTGAGAGATGAAATCTCCCTTTTGGGGGAGAGGTTTTGAATTCCAGAAGATAACCCTTGGACACAATTTCCAATGCCCAGGGATCCTGGACATCTCTTGCCCAAGCCTGGGCGAAGAGAGAGAGAGTCTGCCCCCTACTAGATCCATTTCTGGATCGGGGGCTGCTCCTTCATGCTGTTTTAGAGGCAGCAGCTGGCTTCTTGGCCTGTTTCCCCTTGTTCCAAGCCTGGTTAGGTCTCCAGACCGGCTTAGACTGGGCAAAAGTTTCCTCTTGTTTTGTGTTAGAGGAAGTTGAAGCTGCGCCACTCTTGAAGTTTCGAAAGGGCCGAAAACTAGACTGTTTGGTCCTTAATTTGTTGGACCTGTCTTGAGGAAGGGCATGACCTTTTCCTCCAGTGATATCAGAAATGATCTCCTTCAGTCCAGGCCCGAATAGGATCTGTCCTTTGAAGGGAATGTTGAAAAGTTTAGACTTTGAAGTCACGTCAGCTTACCAGGATTTCAGCCATAGCACCCTACGCGCCTGAATAGCAAAACCTGAATTTTTAGCCATTAGCTTGGTTAAATGAAAAACGGCGTCAGAAACAAATGAATTGGCTAGCTTAAGGGCCCTAAGCTTGTCAATAATATCTTCCAATGGGGTTTCAACCTGTAGAGCCTCCTCTAGGGACTCAAACCAGAAAGCCGCGGCAGCAGTGACTGGGGCAATGCATGCAAGAGGCTGGAGAATAAAACCTTGTTGAATAAAAATTTTCTTAAGGTAACCCTCTAATTTTTTATCCATTGGATCTAGAAAAGCACAACTGTCCTCGACAGGGATAGTGGTACGCTTAGCTAGAGTAGAAACTGCTCCCTCCACCTTAGGGACCGTCTGCCATAAGTCCCGTGTAGCGGCGTCTATAGGAAACATCTTTTTAAAAACAGGAGGGGGAGAGAATGGTACACCTGGTCTATCCCATTCCTTAGTAATAATTTCAGAAAACCTTTTAGGGATTGGAAAAACATCAGTGTAAGTAGGTACTGCATAGTATTGTCACAGTCGTCTAGAGTTGCTAAAACCTCCCTGAGCAATACGCGGAGGTGTTCAAGCTTAAATTTAAATGTAGACATATCAGAATCAGAATGAAGTATCTTCCCTGAATGAGAAAAATCACCCACAGATTGAAGCTCCCCTGCTTCAGCTTCATTATATTGTGAGGGTGTATCAGAGATAGCTACTAAAGCGTCAGAGAGCTCTGTATTTATTCTAGTCCCAGAGCTGTCTCGCTTTCCTTGCAATCCTGGCAGTTTAGATAATACATCTGTAAGGGTATGATTCATAACTGCCGCCATGTCTTGCAAGGTATAAGCAATGGGCGCGCTAGATGTACTTGGCATCCCCTGAGCGGGATTTATAGGATCTGACACGTGGGTAGAGTTAGATGGCATAACTTCCTACTTGTCAATTTCTTCTGGTGATAAATTTTTTAAAGCCAGAATATGGACTTTGTAATTTATAGTAAAATCAGTGCATTTGGTACACATTCTAAGAGGGGGTTCCACAATGGCTTCTAAACATAATGAACAATGAGTTTCCTCTATGTCAGACATGTTTAAACAGACTAGTAATGAGACCAGCAAGCTTGGAAAACACTTTAATAACTGTGAACAAGCAAAAAATAAAAACGGTACTGTGCCTTTAAGAGAAAAAACACAATCACAGAAACTGCTAAAACAGTGAAAAAAGCAGTAAATCTTACAAAATTTTTACAGTGTGTATAATAGGCTGAAAGAGCATTGCACCCACTTGCAAATGGATGATTAACCCCTTAGTTTCAAAACCGGATAAAAAAAAATGATATAAAGTTTTTAAACAGTCACAACAAACTGCCACAGCTCTACTGTGGCCCTACCTGCCCATACAACGACTTTGGAAGGCACAAACACCCCTTAGAGAGGTCCTATATGTTCAGGCTGCAAAAACTAATGGAAAATAGGCCCCTCCCAACCTGTACTCACAGTGAGAGGGCCTTAAAAAACTATCCCTAGGCAAAATCTAGTCAGCCATGTGGAAAAACTGGGCCCCAGAATAAAGTTTTATCACCAATATGAAATAAACGTTTATACACCTCAAGCAAACGTTATATCTATTCAGTAATGTGAGTAAATAATAAAAATATTACCCTTTACAGCAAGCATGATACCAGTCGTTATTAAATCACTGTAATCAGGCTTACCTTAAATAAATCCGGTATTGTCAGCATTTTCTAGCTTATCATTTCTCTAGAAAAATTTAAACTGCACATACCTCAGAGCAGGAGACCCTGCATGCTATTCCCCCAGCTGAAGTTACCCATCTCTTCAGTTATGTGTGAGAAAAGCAATGGATCTTAGTTACAACCTGCTAAGATCATCAAAGACCACAGGCAGACTCTTCTTCAACTTTCTGCCTGAGGCTAAAATAGTACAACTCCGGTACCATTTGAAAATAACAAACTTTTGATTGAAGATAAACTACATTAATGCACCACATCTCTCTAGCTGCTTCCCTTGTCGAGAGCTGCAAGAGAATGACTGGGAGGTGGCAGTTAGGGGAGGAGCTATATAGACAGCTCTGCTGTGGGTGATCCTCTTGCAGCTTCCTGAGAGTATCCCACAAGTAATGGATGAATCCATGGACTGGATACACCTTACAAGAGAAAAATGGGTTTAGTATCCCTTTAAACAAAAATATTGTAAATACTTTTCAAAGTTGAAAAACAACCATATAGTGATAGAAAAACAATTTACTGTCTGCCCATTCTTACAACCTAAAAGATGCATTCAGTTTGGTTAGCAGTGGTGTGGATGGAAATGGATTACAATAGTTATCTATGAAAGTCACAATTTAGTGGTCCCCTTTATAAACATGACTATAATAATGTCAATAGTGTTAGTGATAAGCATGTATGACTTTTATAAAAATAATACATGTCATTTGTAGATGTTAAGGTCCTTAAGTTACTATAGAAGTAAGACCATCATGTCAACATATGTATGGCATTTATATGGTTACTGAATGTTGAGGATGTATTCTGATGACAATAGGTTTATGTCACACATGTAAATGAGTATTTTCCTTGCAGAGTAAAAAAAAAGGTTATATGAATAGAGCTTTCATGTAAACTTCAGAAGTGTGAATGGGTTATTGTGTCAGTCATTTTCAGGAGACCTCCCAGTTTCTATTTCTAAAAGAGGTAATTGACACACAAAAAGTCCTTTTTATGAGCACTTAGTTGAAAGTTTGCTCATGGCAGTGGGGTTTTTACAAACTAAGCGATATTGTATTGTGATAACTCAAGAAACTTGGCTGCCATTGCTGTTGGAAAGTCCTTTTCTAGAGCAAATCACCAACAGACTATAAGCAAGGTTAATATATGAGCTGGAAATATAGATGTAGTTAAGAGGAATCAACAGTCTAACATTTTGGGGTCAATCACAATTCTTTAAAAAACACTAATGGGATTTTTGTAGATACATCATTTGATACGTTTTTCCAAAGGATTGTAATTGAACCTTTATCAGTAGTTATGGGGAAATGTCTGCAAAGTTACATTTTCATAGGACACGTTTTTCACAGGATATTTGTTTCTACCATCAAATGTTTCTAAATAAATATAGTGAATGTATTATTTAAATGTTGATTCCCATATAGTTGCCGTGAATTCCTTGTAAGTGTATGGGTATCACTCTTGAATGCTAATTTGCATTTAACATTCAAATTAAAAAGTGATTCATCAAGAAAATGTTAAATTTGAATATTCATTCACGTAGTTGCCTAGAAGTGTATATATGTCTATTAGAATCAATATTCAAATGATATTTTCTACATTCTTATTTCTTATTTTTGATTATGTAAAATGCTAGGTGGCAGGCAGCAGGGGCAATAGTAGGTAATGTGTTTCATTAAAATATTAAAACTTAGAAAGATCGGGGGGGGCAGAGTCGGCCAAGGAAAGACATGTCCGCACAAAGGTAGAGCTCTGTAAGGCTGACTCCTGACACTTATGGAATCTCAGACACAGTAGACTAAAACCTGAGAAAACAGCATGTAAAGCCACCAGTGATCACACAGGCAGAAGGTCGGGACACCAGAAAGTAAACAAACAGCTGGATGATCCATGACAAAAGTCTCAGGCGCAGTGCATCAGACATCTATGGGGCCCAATTGCTTTTTGGAGCAGACACATGTGGCATTTGGCATCTAATGGAGACAGAGGTATAGAGCGGTGATCATAGGTCTCTCGACCGCCTATACGCCCACCCGCCGGATAGAAGAGAGTAGTTGTGGTCACGTCAGATTGAGACATCGGAGAGGGAGGTGGGAACAGGCCACAGGCAGTGGAAGTAGGAACAAGCGGTAAGCATATAATCCGTCACTGGGCACTATAAAACTCACAGATATAAGATAAGGCCTGAAGGGAGATATCTTAGACATATTGGATGCGCAACAAGGCTGTATAACGAAACGGGCCTCAGAATGAGGTAAACAGGTTACCATCTACAAATAACATATCTGCATATCACAGTGGCTTTCTCCCATAAGAAGCACCACTAACAATCATTTGTATTGGACAGCTGCTAAAGCCTCAACAACTAAACACAGCTTATATAATAAAATAGAGGGGACCTCTTATTTCTTTTTGATAATTTAGCTACACAGGCCTAATCACGTGGCCAGCCTAATTATAAGCGACAGTAACATGACAGTAACATGAATACAGAGCCGGAAAGTGGCCTTAACACTGGAGGATACATCCTAAGCCTCAGAGCTGTTATAATTTTCTGAATATGGCCCAACTTGAATATCCAGCAAACTCAGGCTACCACACGTGGCATCTTATACTCTTCATCGTTTACACTAAATATGGCTTCCAGAAGACAGCAAAAAGCAGACAAAAACCAAATGCCAAAATTAACTCTTTCTTTAAAGCAGTAGGTGCTTCTGCCACATCCTCTCCCAGTTCCCCTCACTCAGAAATGGGGGGGGGGAGGGGGAATAGCACAGGGATCAGCAACTAGATGAAGAATGCCCGCTAACTAGAACGGACCTGAAAACCCTACCCTCTAAAGAGGAATTTTCAGCTTTTATGTTGCAAGTCAGCCAACTTATCAAGGATGGGTTGGTGGACATCAAAAAAGATATGGCTGAGCTCAGAAACAGCGTGGTCCAGCTAGAAGACCAGCTGAAGAATTATCAGAATCTACAAACCTAGCGACCCTACAATTTCAACAACAGACCACTAAAATAATCCAGTTACAAAATCAGATAGAAGATCTGGACAATAGAGGCTATCGACAAAATTTGAGGATTAGGGGAATCCCTGAAACTATCATACACACTGACCTCCAGCAGTATGTCCAAAGTTTATTCCGCTTCCTCACAATCTCCGAATTGGATACAGAAATATTGCTGGACAGAGTCCACAGAGCTTTACGACCGAAAGCTTGACCCTCAGCGCCACCCAGAGATGTCTTAATGAGATGCCACTATTTCCAGGATAAAGAGATCGTCCTGGCGGCTTCAAGGAAGAAATCACCAATTTAAGGCGACACACCCCAAATCTACGCTGACCTCAGCCCTCTAACTCTGACAAAACGTAGAGAAGTGGGATTCTTGACAACTCATCTGAGAGGACTGGGCATTTCATACTGCTGGGGGTTTCCCTTGTCCTTAAGAGCTATAAAGGACAATAAAGAAGTGATTTATAGAGACCTGAAGGATCTGGAAAAATTTTGTACACTGTTGACCATTGCCATACCGAGGCTCCCTCCGGAAGCAGGGATGGAACAAGTTATTTTTTCCGCCAAGACCTCTCCCACCTAAAGCACAAAGGCAAAAATGGACTATGGTATTGAAGAAAACCAAATCACCAGCTTTTGGGAGACTCCAAAAGGAACCCAGTAACAAAACACCACCTTGAAAGTGCTTACCTACTATGACTTTCTTCAAATAATTCTAGACTTTGACTTAAAAGATGATACAACTGGTGCCACTAGAACACATTCTCAATACTAGCTAATAACTCATGATAACAGCCACGGAGCGCTGGCTGATATTAATTATTTTATGTTATCTCCTTGCTAACAATGTACAATAAGTCAGGAGCAGCAGCCCTACTAGTAATACATGCATATGATCCGAAATGGGCCTATTAGAGTTGCTAAGTTTAGTTTCCTTGTTGTTAGGTTTTTACTGTTTATTGTTATAAGGTTAATAACTTTATGTTTGCTCATTTTAGCTCGTCCACTAGTTCAGTCCTCCGGTAATGGTTACTCTGCATTATTACCTCCATGTGTTGTCCGTAGTCTTATGTGCTTGGGGGAAAAAGGGCAGTCCTCCAATACATCGTTTCTATGCCAAAGTAAGCCAGCAAACACACTACACTTCATGACTAAACACAATGCATAGAAACATAAAAGTAATTTCACAGAACACCAAGGGACTTAATTCCCCACCCAAAAGATCCTTTGCCTTGTGTTGGTTCGCTAGGCAGAAGGGATCAATTATATTTGTACAGGAAACACATTTCCCTAAATCAGCAGAACCCAAGTTTTCCTCGAGAGATTTCCCTATAGGAATTTTTAACTCCAACGAAAAAAAAGAAATGGGGTGGGAATATTTCTCCACCTTAACGTCCCCTGGGAGTTAATTAAATCCATAACAGACAAAGAGGGCAGAATACTAATTGTGGTAGGCATATTATTCAATAGACCGGTGACAATGGTAAACATTTATGCACCCAACTCAAACAGGTCACCTTTTTTCAAGCGACTACTAGCCCTGGTATTTGAAAATAGGAAGGGCACTCTATTAATGGGCAGAGATTTTAATGTCATTATGGACCCTATAATGGATACATCCTCTTTAAACACTGCAGCATCACATAAACCCCCGGACCTAGTATATAAATGTTGTAGACAGTTGGGCTTTGTGGACGTTTGCAGAATACAGCACCCCCAGGAGAGGAATTACACATTCTATTCGCACCTCTGGGCTATGTATTCACTGATATATTACTTTTATATAGTCCAGCCTATCTCTAATAACCAACTCAGATATCACCCTGACGACCTGGACTGACCATTCAATGATTTCTGTTGAATTGACTTGGTCTGATGCACCAGTTAATCCATTTATATGGAGAATGGATGACTATCTACTTCATAATCCTATGACCCTTAAATCCTTAACGAAATCTATAACAGAATAATTTACACATAATACCACCTCGGACATATCACCCCTCACACGATGGGAAGCACACAAGGCTGTGATAAGGGGAGAATGTATTAAACATAAAACACACCTTGAAAAGACATACAACCTTGTAGTAGACTCCCTGATTACACAGCTGCATAAACTTGAGATAGAACATAAGAATTCCTCCAAGGACACTACTTTACTGTCCCTAATCACCACAACAAGGAAAAAACTCAATGACATCCTAATGAAGGAGGCACAGAGGAAAGCTTTTATGTTAAGGAAAACCTTTTTTTACATGGGGAACAGAGTGGGACCCTTGTTAGCTAGAGCATTAAAAATGAAATCAAGCTTGACCCATATATATAAACTTAAAAAATCAGACGGCACAGACACACATGACAGCAAGGATATAGCAAATGGGTTTCGAGATTTTTATACACAGCTATATAACTTAAAGTGCCCTAAATCCCAGGAACACATCGACGAAATGCAAAAGTACGTCAGAGCGGCGGGCCTAAATTCATTAACAAAATCCCAGATGGAGGAGCTAGAAGGGCCAATATCTATGAAAGAAATCTTGAACGTGATCTCACACCTCCCCACAAGTAAAAGCCCTGGCCCGGACAGGTTCACTAATTCTTATTACAAGACATTTAAACACCTTTTAGCACCCCACCTACTAGCCCTGCTCCGGACCATCGATGATACCACAAAGTTCTCCCCAGAAATGCTGTCTGCACACATTGAAGTAATCCCAAAACCCAACAAACCACCAGATCAACCTGGGAATTATAGGCCATCTCGTTAAACTCCGACATAAAAATATTCGGCAAAATTCTCTCAAACCGTATCAATGTAGTTCTAAATGAACTCATACACACAGGTCAGGTGGGTTTTACCCCACGCCAAGAAGCTCGATATAACATGATTAGAGAGCTAACCCTCACAACATATGCAAAATCCCAAAATATGAAAGCAGTTCTCATGACAACCGACGCCGAGAAAGCATTCGGTAAACAAGCTGGCAATTCTTAAGATGTACACTAGAAACATTCAGATTTGGTGGAAACATGATAATGCGAATATGTCGTTTATATTCCCAACCAAGCGCGAGAGCTAGAGCAAATGGCATGCTTTCAGATCCATTCCCTATCGAAAATGGGACACGACAGGGGTGTCCCGTTTCACCCCTACTGTTCATCCTAACGATGGAGGTTTTTGCCTCTTACATCCATGCGAACGCAGATATAAAAGGTATCAAAATAGGTCCCAATGACTCTTCTCTATATCGTCCCCTTCGCATACTATCCCGGCCATAATGTCCGAGATTGACAGATTTGGCTGCTTCTCCAATTTTCTGGTGAACAAGTCTAAGTCATACATTTTTTATATATACTTCAGCGATACCGAGTTTCATAACCTTTTCTCGATGTGTCCCCTGCGCCTACAGAGTGAGACAATCAAATTCTTAGGAATCCATATATCCCCATGATACTCTATCCTCTTTAAAAAAAAATATGAAGTTCTTTTACACACGACACGCAAAGACCTCAACAAATGGGCGACTAAACCTCTCTTGTGGTGGGGCAGGGTCCAATCCATAAAAATGACAACTCTCCCCAGGATTCTTTACATTCTGCAGGCTCTTCCAATGCACCTTCCTACCTGGTTCCTGACGCGTTTACAAAGCCTAATCAACTCCTACATATGGGGCAAATGTAAACCTAGGGTAAATCGGAATACCCTCTATAGACCTATGATATTAGGAGGCATGGGGCTTCCAAAAATAGAGGACTACTATCACGTGGTAACGCTCCAGAGAATATTGGACTGGCATGGTTTGGGTGCGCACAAAGCCTGGGTATCTATTGATTCCCATATCTTACAAGCCCCTTATGTGCAGGTTCTATGCTGGGTGCCCCCCCCCCCCCAGCTGCGGCCAAAACAATGTGAACCTTTGGACATACATAAACACTAATTTAAAGATTGGGAGACCATTAAAAAAACACTACCCACTCAAAGGAGCCCAAATATTTTGGTAAATACTATGTACAGCAATTTCATAGTTCATTTGACCACAAACGAAATGGAGTAAGCATTCTTATAAGCAGACAAATTTCCTTTTCTCATATAAGTACTCATACTGACACAGACGGAAGGTTTTTGTGCGTGACTGGTTTGCTGTATGGCACTCCTGTCACATTAGTTAACCTTTATGCCCCAAACTCGAAACAGCTTCCCTTCTTTAAAAGACATTTTGCACAAATTCTAGACCATTCTATAGGGGCAATCTACATAGGAGGAGATTTCAATATTCCCATCCAACCAAACTTAGACACTACAAACCCTAACCCTTCAATATCTAAACATGCCCTTAAACAAATGTGGAAACTTATGTATGAGCATACACTGTTCGATATTTGGAGATTCAAACACCCGATAAAAAGGGATTACACCTTCTTTTCTTCCCCCCATCGCTCTTATAGCAGAATTGATTATCAACTTACAAACCAGAAAGGCCTTACTTATGTCCTAGCCTCTAACTTATCCCACACAGTGTGGTCAGACCACTCTGCTGTCCTCACACAACTTGACTGGCCATCAGCACCAAAGAGCACCTTCCAATGGAAATTGGAGGAGAATTTACTTGACTTCCCCGACTTTAAAAATAAGATTGAAAGACTTCTCCCGGAGTATTTTCAATTCAATTCCTTACCCGAGACTGACCCTTTTGTTGTGTGGGAGGCCCACAAGTGTTATATCAGAGGGGAATTTATTAAATACCAGGCACATATTAAACAGAAAGCACGCCCACTTTACAAATCTTCCATTGATCTATTAGCTAAATTAGAATACAAACATAAACGACACCCAATGGACCCTCACATTCAGGCAGAACTGGAAACTGCTAGGAAAGTGGTACAGGAGCAATTAATAAAAGAAGCGAACACACTGGCCTTAAAAACTAAGCAAAAGTTCTATTTTGAAAGCAATAGAGTGGGAAAGCTCTTGGCCCGTGCTCTAAAACTTAAAAAACTTAAAACCTTCGTACATGAAATTAAAACCTCAGCTAACACAAAGGTTAACACTACCCCAGAGATCCTCTCGCAGTTCTCAACATATTATTCTAAGCTATACAATCTACCGAATAATAACACCTCAGATAGCAAAGAAAATGCCATAAAAGCTTACTTGTCAGACACGCCTTTACCTCAACTGACAGAAGCTCAGGCAGCAGAATTAGAAACACCCTTCACAGTGCCAGAGGTTTTAGCGGCTCTTAAACAACTACCCACGGGAAAGAGCCCGGGGCCCGATGGGTTTACGACTCTTTATTATAAAAAATTTGCGCCTATCTTACTCCCTCACTTATGCAGACTCTTTAATGAGGCAGGCCAAGATCACCCTTTTCTGCCCGCTATGTTAGAGGCCCATATCACAGTAATCCCTAAGCCTGGGAAATCCACAGATACCCCCGCTAATTTTCGCCCTATCTCATTATTAAATGTAGACATTAAATTGTATGCAAAGCTCATTGCTTCCAGAATTAACAAAATCTTGCCGCAACTAATTCACGTAAACCAGGTGGGTTTCGTGCCTCATAGAGAGGCGCGAGATAACACCATCAAGATTTTAAATTTACTTGAACACTCCCAAACCCACAATATCCCCGCCATCTTCCTGGCCATTGACGCCGAAAAGGCCTTTGATAGATTAGATTGGCTTTTTTTTAAATCGACACTAGCATGCTTCGGCATAGGTGAAAAACTCATAGGAAAAATGTTTGCCCTATATCACACCCCAAGAGCCCGCATTAAACGAAACGATTCCATGTCAGACCCCTTTCCCATCCTTAACGGCACGAGACAGGGCTGCCCTCTTTCCCCTCTATTGTTTGTCTTGGCCATGGAGGCTTTGGCCTCTAATGTTAGGAACAATACGGAGATACATGGGATACAGGTAGGGGACACACAATATAAAACAACGATGTACGCCGATGATATTCTTTTCACATTAACCTCCCCTTTGCAATCGCTCAGTACGTTAATGCCGGTAATAGAGGCCTATAGCAACCTCTCTAACTTTAAAATCAACATGTTAAAATCAGAATTCCTGGGGGTGGGGATTATGGCTCATATGGCCACTCAAATTACTGAACAATATCAATTTACGCAACAACCCTCCTCGATTAAGTACTTGGGAATCCAAATTACCAACGTATGGGATTCCCTTTATCAGCTGAATTATCAGAATGTATTGGATTCTGTTAGAGCAGAATTAAAGAGCTGGCAGAACAAAAGTCTTTCATGGCTCGGGAGGATACAGGCATTTAAAATGAGTATTTTGCCCCGCTTCCTATACTTGTTCCAAACGGTGCCAACACACCTCCCCACACAATTCTTTAACACAGCACAAGCATTAGTAAACACTTTTATCTGGGCACATAAACACCCTAGAATAGCAAGGGCTACACTTTATAGACCCCGCAATAGAGGAGGACTGGGTGTACCCAATCTCCTATTTTATCAGCAAGCAGCATGCTTAACTAGGGTGATAGACTGGTGCAAAAATGCACAAGATAAGGAATGGGTGCACCTGGAGCATGATTTAGTTGGATCAAAAAGCCTAGGGACGCAATGCTGGTTATATAAGCACCAAAGGAACACACTGCCACCCCTCCCCGCACTTGTCAGAGATACACTGCTTACATGGGACCTCCTCACTAGATCTCGTAAGGGGATATCTACAATTCCCTCTCCGTTAACTCCCCTAGACTTTCCTCCCTATCACCATTTATGGGCAGAGGGTTCCTACAGCATCGCAGCAGGGTTACCTTGTTATTCTGTGATGGAGGGGGGCAATATTCTGCCAAAATCCACTCTAGTAGATAAAAACATCCCATATTTTAATAGATGGTTTGAATATCTTCAATTGTCCCACTTTATTAAATTTCATAGCGACAAAGCTAACATTATTAGGAGCCTCAACCCCTTTGAGATACTTTGTTGGTCTACACAGCCAACGAGAGGTACGCTTTCATCGATTTATAAACTTCTATTAACCATACACTCCAAAAACCCTCCATCATACACTAGAGTTTGGGAATCAGAGCTGGGCTTCATTGTCCCCCCAGAGACTTGGGACACCATTTTCCAACAAATGGGTAAAGCACCATCCTCAATGAGTATCACTGAGACAAATATGAAACTCTTGGGCAGATGGTATCTCCACCCAAGTAGGCTAGCTAAGATCTACGGGTCCACTGACCCCTTATGCTGGAGGGATTGTAAACAGACAGGCACACTATACCATATCTGGTGGGAATGCCCTACACTTCAACCCTTTTGGCGAAATATACATAGAGAGATCCAGAAAGCCCTCTCCCACAAGATTCCCTATGACCCTCTGGTACTGTTATTTAACAAGCCCCCTAAGGTCAAATGCAAATATAAGTCTACGTTATTATATATTATGATTAGTAGCGCAAAACAACTGGTTCCAAGACTATGGAAGCAGAAGACAATACCCTCCATAAGGTACTGGACACAGAATGTCACGCTCCTTCTATCCCTAGAAAAATATCATTATCTTAAGACTAACAGGCTTGACTTTTACTGCGCAATGTCTCTTTATTGGGAAACATATATTCATTCTGCTGATGTGACCTCTCCCCATACAACAGTCCCTAATGAAACTCTATCTTGACAGGACTGGCAATTAAAAGCTGTACAGACGTCCCAGCCAAGTTCTTATCCCGGTTTATATTAGATTTTATGGTGTTATAATAATTGATGCACTCTGACACTCCAGGACTACTACATTGCGAACTTTGTTTCGCTCACTGGTATCTTACCTACCCAAGTCACGTAACACATTTTTCCTTTTCCTTTTTTTTTCCTTTTTTTTTTTTTCTTTTCTTTGTGGTTATAATGACTGTTGTTTGATTTTGTGAAAAAAAAAAAAAAAACTTGCAAGCTTTGTTTTCCAGAAAGCCCTTATCCAACAGGACATTACGGACTACCTTATATTTTCAATGTAGGCAGCAATGCCCTAAGCTTTCAGATTGTCTGTAAGATTTCTTTTTTTGTGATTTTCATCTTTGTCATATTGGCTTACATGTCTGTAAACATTTTTCATTTTATGTCAATAAAGATTGTTTTAAAAAAAAAAAAAAAAAAAAAACACTACCCACATATCTCATCAGACAGGTCACCGCTATTTCCAATAGTACTCAACACAGAGATGGTGGGGGGCATTGACAAGGGTTATAGGAGATTGACAGAATGGGGATACACTATCCCATTATGCAGGTTCACAGAAGGGGGTAAATTGAAAGATAGGAATAGAATAGAAGACATAGCAGACGGAAGGTATATGAACTGGCTCAAGTATGAGCAACTCCAACATTTTATACAGACTTCCCAATATAGGATAGATTCTTTGCACTCCTTGACACCTTTTGAGAAACTATGTGATAGGGGAATAACAATTAAGGGCCCTTTATCTATCTCTCATCAATTATTAATAGAATATAAAAAAAAACATATGCCTGCCTACACAGCTAAAAAGAAGATAGACCTCCATACTACCATTGATCAAAAAGAATGGCATAGCATATTTCAAAGAACAAAACAATCCTCCACGTCCCCCCAGATTCTGGAGATGAAGTATAAAATCCTTTTCCGTTGGTACCTGGCCCCAACGAGATTGAACACTATTTATCCTGATCCCTCCTGAGCTTGTTGGAGAGGTTGTGGGGAATCGAACAGCTTACTACATATGTGGTGGGATTTCCCTAGAATAAAACCACTATGGGGAGATATCGAGGTACACCTTAGGAGACTCTCAGGAAACTCATTTAAACTAAGCCCCAGAATAGCACTATTGAACGACATACCTAACATATACTGTAAACTACGATCTCTCCTGATTCAGATTAGTCTCAATGGCGCCAGGTCACTGATAGCCTGGGTGTGGAAAACGCTGGTAACACCAACAAAAGAGATCTGGCTGGAAAGAACAGCAGAACTAATAGGTTTGGAGGAATATGGGTAGCTTAAACGCAACAAACTGCCTTTTTTCCTAGACATCAAATTCTTATTTCAATAGGATTGCATCAGCCAATAACCTTAATTCCGATTGGCTGATAGAATTCTATCAGCCAATCAGAATCTAAGGGACGCCATCTTGGATGACGTCATTTAAAGGAACCGTCATTCGTTGTTAGTCGTCGAAAAGAGGATGCTCCGTGTCGGATGTCTTGAAGATGGACCCGCTCCGCTCCGGCTAGATGAAGATAGAAGATACCGTCTGGATGAAGACTTCTTCCCATTTGTAGGACCACTTCTCCCGGCTTTAGATGAAGACTTCTCCCGGCTTCGTTGAGGACTTCTTGCCGATTCGATGAGGACTTCTCCCGGCTTCGTTGAGGATGGATGTCGGATCTTCAAAACTGTAAGTGGATCTTCAGGGAGTTAGTGTTAGGATTTTTTAAGGGTGTATTGGGTGGGTTTTATTTTTAGGTTAGGGCTTTGGGCTGCAATAGAGCTAAATGCCCTTTTAAGTGCAATGCCCATCCAAATGCCCTTTACAGGGCAATGGGGGACTTAGGTTGTTTTAGTTAGGGTTTTATTTGGGGGGTTGGTTGTGTGGGTGGTGGGTTTTACTGTTGGGGGGTTGTTTGTATTTTTTTTTTTCAGGTAAAAGAGCTGATTTCTTTGGGGCAAGGCCCCGCAAAAGGCCCTTTTAAGGGCTATTGGTAGTTTAGTTTAGGCTAGGGTTTTTTTTTTATTTTGGGGGGCTTTTTTATTTTGATAGGGCTATTAGATTAGGTGTAATTAGTTCAAATATCTTGTAATCAGTTTTTTATTTTTTGTAATTTAGTGTTTGTTTTTTGTAATTTAGGTAATTGTATTTAATTTATTTAATGGTATTTAATTTAGGTAATTTATTTAATTGTAGTGTAGTGATAAGTGTTAGTGTAACTTAGGTTAGGTTTTATTTTACAGGTACATTTGTATTTATTTTAGCTAGGTAGTTAGTAAATAGTTAATAACTATTTAGTAACTATTCTACCTAGTTAAAATAAATACAAACTTGCCTGTAAAATAAAAATAAACACTAAGCTAGATACAATGTACATACATTTTGTTACCCCATAGGAATCAATGGAGCTGCATTACTGAGCTTTACGCTGCTTTATTGCAGGTGTTAGACTTTTTCTCAGCCAGCTCTCCCCATTGATGTCTATGGGGAAATCGTGCACGAGTACGTACAAGCAGCTTATTGCTGACTTAAGCAATGCTGGTATTGGAGTGCGGTATGGAGCAGAAGTTTGCTCTACGCTCACTTCTTGCCTTTTAGCGTTGGGTTTATAAAAAGCTGTAATTCCAGCGCTATAGGAAAGTGAGCATTGACAATAACGTGCAAGTTAGTAACGCACCCCTCTTACTGAGAATAGGGGAGTACAGGTCATTAGAGTATCAGGAAATTAACATGGTTCTGTTGTATCATCTTTAAAGAAATGTTTTTTTTCAATGTGATATCTCTGACAAATCTATTCACGTCCAATATTGTGGTGAACAAATCAAAACTACAACTAGGGGAGAAACTTAAACCCTTGTTCATCAAAGAAATGTCATGTTGAGTAAGTTGTCTGTTTGATAAGTTTACAACATAAATATTCAGTTGTATTGTTCTGTGAGGAGTCCTCTTCCTCTGAGGGTAACGATAACCAGCTGTGTCCTTTTCCTCTGCCCCCTCTATGTATTATCTTTTTCTTTTTGGTTTCTGCAAACCTCCCCCATTTTTTGACTGTGAAGAGGTAGTGGGAATTGGTTAATCTAATACTAAACTGTCTTCCCCATTATTATGTGAATTCTGTAATGCTGATTTAAGTTTTTGTAGCGAGGTCCTTTTATGTTACTTTCATTTTCTCTGTTTCTTTTGTCTAACTCAATAAGAAGGCTCTCTATACTTGAAGCATTTGTCCCCTGGAGTTAATGGAATAGAAATAACTCTTAAATTTACACAAATCTATATCTGTTACCGTAGGCCCACTTCTAATGAGCAGAGATCCCTCATTCTCAGCTAATATTTGTTGCATATCATTGATTGTGTTATACTCATCAAAGCTGAGAATCGGAGGGTCTTAACTTCATCAAGTCATCGTTAGCGATTGTGTTAACTGCTGAATGCAAAAGTAGGAGGCGAATATCCTCTTGTGCAAGTAAAACATACGAAGATCTGTGAACTAAACTGCCAATTGCACATCTCTAATGTCTATATATATATATATATATATATATATCACATGGGTTGATCCAAGCACTCCCTGTTCGATATATTGCCTGTGTTCTCACTATATGAGCTGTATTGTATTTTCAAAGTCACAGGACTAATAGTTTCAAGGCTACCCCCCACCCCCCTACAACCTCACCCCTGTTGTTTCTCAGTGGTTTTGGGCTTCTCAGAGCAACCAAAATCTCTGGAAGCTTTTGGTTGCATGGTACCCCCTACCCCCCTACTACCTCACCCCTGTTGTTTCTCAGTGGTTTTGGGCTTCTCAGAGCAACCAAAATCTCTGTAAGCTTTTGGTTGCATGGTTTTGTGTTCCAAACTTGTTTTGTGGAGAGCTGGTGTATGACCAGGAAAACCCTCCTAGGCTGGCCGGGCTCCTGGAACTCGCGGTCGGCCACCTCACAATGGACACCCGTCTACTTTACCCCTGGTCGCTCCAGCAGCCCTTTGCCCCGAGCTCCGCTCTTTTGGGGATTGGTAGCCCCTAGGGAGGACAAGAGCTGTGGCAATTATCAGAGGGGAGCTCCTTTGGGAACTGGGGGTTTTGGACACCCCTAACCTCATAACTTCAATGGACTGTAACTCCGGTCCCCAGTAACGAATCATGCTGGTTTTTGGACTGTGGCATCTGGGGACTGAGAGCTTTAAAATGACAATGGAATCACCGCCACCCATAGGTATTGGGATTATGTGAGACTGTGGCTCTTATGGAGGTGTCGGGCGGTCTGGAGGGGCGGGAATGGCGGGAAAATTGTGGGATTGTCCTTTGTGTTATCAAGATGAGCTGTGTGTATAAAAGGAGTGTATGTTTTACCATAAAATATGTTCTTGTTTAACCTGAATGCTAGTCTGTCTAGTTATTTGGGGTTGGCTCCAGCTAAAATCACTTTCCTGGGATACATAGCAGCCTGTTCCAGGCAGAGAAAGGATCATCAGGCAGAGCTAACCAGTCTGGGTACTGATGCTGTCGGGCATCAGGGGTGGCTACAGGCTGTGGTCACTTGCCAGCTACATAGCTGCAGTCGGCAGGGAGGAAGCAGGACCCCTTTTGTCAGAGTTACCCAGTCGCGGTAGCCAGGGTATCCATCACTTCCAGGGTGTCATTTTAAAGTGCTCAGTCCCCAGATGCCACAGTCCAAATATCAGCATGATTCATTACTGGGGACCGGAGTTACAGTCCGTTAAAGTTATTGGGTTAGGGGTGTCCAAAACCCCCAGTTCCCAAAGGAGCTCCCCTCTGATAATTTCCACAGCTCTTGTCCTCCCTAGGGGCTACCAATCCACAAAAGATTGGAACTCTGGGGCAAAGGGCTGATGGAGGCAAAGGGTGTCCTGCTGTCCTGTGGCCAACCGGGAGTTCCAGGAGACCGGCCAGCCTGAGAGGAGTTAGGCGGGTGTCCGTTGTGAGGCGGCCGACAGGGAGTTCCAGGAGCCCGTCCAGCCTAGGAGGGTTTTCCTGGTCATACACCAGCTCTCCACAAAACAAGTTTTGAACACAAAACCATGCAACCAAAAGCTTCCAGAGATTGTGGTTGCTCTGAGAAGCCCAAAACCACTGAGAAACAACATGGGTGAGGTTGTAGGGGGTTGGGGGGTAGCCTTAGCCATCTGGTATCCGTGACATTCAGGTCAACCTTTTTGTCAGTGCAAGGACCTTTTATACTGACAGTATAAAAAGCCAAGGTTAGCCACATAGCGCTTATAAACAGCAGCAAATACCAGTTTAAATTATGAAAATAAAGTAAAAATACATTTGAAACTATAAATCTCTTCTACTTAGAAAAAATAAATTATATACAGTATATATATATATATATATATATATATATATATATATATATATATATATATATATATACAGTTGCAAGAGAAAGTATGTGAACCCTTTGGAATGATATGAATTTCTGCACAAATTGGTCATAAAATGTGATTTGATCATCATCTAAGTCACAACAATAGACAATCACAGTCTGCTTAAACTAATAACACACAAAGAATGAAATGTTGCCATGTTTTTATTGAACACACCATGTAAACATTCACAGTGCAGGTGGAAAAGGTATGTGAACTCTTGGATTTAATAACTGGTTGAACCTCCTTTGGCAGCAATAACTTCAACCAAATGTTTCCTGTAGTTGCAGATCAGATGTGCACAATGGTCAGGAGTAATTCTTGACCATTTCTCTTTACAGAACTGTTTCAGTTCAGCAATATTCTTGGGATGTCTGGTGTGAATCGGTTTCTTGAGGTCATGCCACAGCATCTCAATCGAGTTGAGGTCAGGACTCTGACTGGGCCACTTCAGAAGGCGCATTTTCTTCTGTTTAAGCCATTTTGTTGTTGATTTACTTCTATGCTTTGGGTCATTGTCCTGTTGCAACACCCATCTTCTGTTGAGCTTCAGCTGGTAGACAGATGGCCTTAAGTTCTCCTGCAAAATGTCTTGATAAACTTGGGAATTCATTTTTCCTTCGATGATAGCAATCCATCCAGGCCCTGATGCAGCAAAGCAGCCCCAAACCATGATGCCCCCACCACCATATTTCACAGTTGGGATGAGGTTTTTTTTTTTTAATAATTTTTTTATTGAGGTTTTGCATACGGTATAAAAGCATACAGCAACTCTCATAACCGAGATAACACAGTGTTCGTGAAATAAAATACAAGAATTATAGCAAGAAACAAAATGATTGCTAACATTTGATTTCTGAAACCTCTATTTTATATATGTAGCTTTCATGCATGACTATTTCGCTGGTCACTGAAGGACCCAATTAAGCAGGTAAGACTGGTGAGCTATAATAGTCATCTTAAAGACCTTTAATTGGTATATAAATAGTAAAATATGAACGTATATGAGTTTCATTAAGGGTTGGCTTGAAATTCAGTGGGTAAGCACCCCTCAGGTAACCAACACTATATGAAACATTGGAAACCCTTTAAATGTCACACGAGGAAGGAGGCCTGTGGTAGAGTCCGGCAATACATGTATTAATATAAAACCATACATAAACATGCGCATATGCGCACATGCACCTAGAAGCACTCTCCTATATAGCCCCAAATGATATAGCATCAGTAATTTATAATATTTAAAATACCTATTTATCTGTAATACCTAAAGACCTGCTTTCCACATGTGTTATAACCCACATGAGAAAATTGAGACGCCAGACAACTCCATAATACATGAGAATATACAAGTTTGCAGAGAACTCTATTGTTAAACAGTGTCAAACAAATACCAATACTCAGCAGCGCTGGACACTGATTATTTACGAAGTTTAGTAAGTAGGAGTGTAAGGGAAACAGCTCTATTTCAAGCTCATTGCTCTTAATAATAGGAAAGATGATAGATAGATCAATATAATTCCAATACTATTGTCTTGGCTCTTCTTGATCATTTGAAGTCTGAAGTATATGCATTTGAGACACACAGACAGCAATATGGTTGACTTCTAATATATAGGCTCTATATAATATAAGTAGCAGGAGTATCGTGAGCCTTGGATTGCAGTCACTAAAACATTCCTCTTAGTGTAACATATGAATAAGCAGTACTGAATCTATGCTAAGGGGTGAGTGTTTAAATGTGTGTGACATAAAGAGAACAGGTATGTAGTGAATCTAGAGTACCTGTCACCAGCAAGATTGTTATTAATAAGGACCCAAATGCTTGCAACAGGGGCATAGAAAAGGTATAACACATCTAGTAGCATATGAAATGTTAAAAGGTACCCTTAAAACTGAATATGGGTGAGTACTTACAATAATAGCCATCAACATGTATGTATATATATATATATATATATATATATATATATATATATATATATATATATATATATATATATATATATATATATATATAAAAACCTTTCCTACATAATCCAGATAATTACAGCATTGATAAGAGGTAACACTTAGAACAGCTGCCTGGTTAGGGTAGGTCAGAGAGCTCTCTCCTGTAGACACCAACATACGCAGGTAAAATTGTAACACTAGAGATCTACTTATCCATAAGAATACATGGAGATATAGCAGGGTGATATACTTAGCTAAACAAGTACATATGCCAAAAATCACATATTAGATAGCTTTAATGTCAGACATCAGTGTACGATCATTGAGGCTAGTCCCAGGGGTGAATACTTGAGAACATGCAGTTTATAAAGAATTGGCTTATTCCAAACAGAGACTTATCTAACTTATTGTTCAAGAGTATGATGAAAAGACATAAATGAAAAGTGAGAGGGTAACTCGTAGCAGGCCATCTTCCATTACTCTTAGTTGCTCTCATGGTTAGCCTATGCCGTCATGGCTTAACAATGAAAAGAAGACCAAATAGACTTTGGGAGCGTCAACTCGGTCTTTGAAACAGCAAACAGCATGTAGACTCTGCCAGCTCAGACCATCTGTTAGAACCTGTGCATGGATTGATAAGCAGCTTGAGGATACTCCTTCTCTGAGGACCGAGTGGGACACTACGCTCTCAGTATCAGTCTTAGAGGGCTGAAGCGGAGACCCCACGCTGGGCTGAGAGTAGAAGGCTGTATGTGAGATCGGGTTGTTCAGGAGTACTCCGACACGTGTCTCCTCTGCTGTAGCATACAGCTCAGTGATCCGTTGTCGCTCTATACTGATCCCATGCTGCGTAACAAAATGGCGTCCATCTTTTTCCCGGGGGGCGGCCGCATCCTCCATTAAAGATGCCATGGTAAGGGATCTAGGCTTTTCTGCAGTATATGGCGATCTACGAGCTGGTGCTTTCACCTCCTGCCACTGATAAAAGGTTGCCGTAGCTACTCCTTGCTGAACAATGTGTACTTGAGCATCTGCTGCTCCAGTCTCCGTTTCTGTTGTTTCTTGAAGTGGGTGTCTTATAAGGGACATGAGGTTTTCAAACTGCCCGCTCATCTTTTGGTCTAGGTTGGTTAGTAGTTAGTGTATATCATTACCAGCTTCCTCCATCTTCAATTTAACAGTGGGTATATGTTACAGCAAGGTTTAAAGCATTTCACCCAGATAGCTGGGGGGGTTATTGAAAAATAGTATGAGGGCTGCAGCCAGAGTCCTAAGCGTTCCACATTAGGGCTCCCTGTAGAGTAGAATATGCAATATTTTTGTCCAACGGTGCAGCATTTTCTGCTACAGATTGTACTCCTTAGTTAAAATAGCAATGCCACAGAAATGGTGACATAATTTGCAAAATAGTTATATCTAGACATATGCATGGCTAAAAAATTAGGTTCGTTTTCGGTTCAGACTTTTCCAATATCGGATCGGATCGAATCGAATTCGGCAAAATTTGAATGAATTTGTTTCGGATTTATTCGGATTCGAATAAATTTGTTTCGTATTTATTCGGATTAGAATAAATTTGGCTGAATTCGGTTCTATTCGGTTCTATTCGGTTCCGAAATTCGGTATGTTTTAGTACACTAACACCCATAAACTACCTATGAACCACTAAACCGAGGCCCCCCCACATCGCAAACCCTATAATAAAATTATTTAACCCCTAATCTGCCGACCGGACACCGCCGCCACCTACATTATAGCTATTAACCCCTAATCTGCTGTCCCTAACATTGCTGACCCCTACATTATAGTTATTAACCCCTAATCTGCCCCCCCAACGTCGCCACAATCCTAACTACAAGTATTAACCCCTAATCTGCCGACCAGACATCGCCGCCACCTACATTATAGCTATTAACACCTAATCAGCCCCCCCAACGTCGTCGCAATCTAACTACAAGTATTAACCCATAATCTGCCGACCGGACATCGCTGCCACCTACATTATAGCTTTTAACCCTTAATCTGCTGTCCCTAACGTCACCGACCCCTACATTATAGTTATTAACCCCTAATCTGCACCCCCCCAACATCGCCGCAATCCTAACTACAAGTATTAACCCCTAATCTGCCGACCGGACATCACCGCCACCTACATTATAGCTATTAACCCCTAATCTGCTGTCTCTAACATCGCCAACCCCTACATTATAGTTATTAACCCCTAATCTGCCCCCCCCAACGTTGCCGCAACCTAACTACAAGTATTAACCCCTAATCTGCCGACCGGACATCGCCGCCACCTACATTATAGCTATTAACCCCTAATCTGCTGTCCCTAACATCGCAGACCCCTACATTATAGTTATTAACCCCTAATCTGCCCTCCCCAACGTTGCCGCAATCTAACTACAAGTATTAACTCCTAATCTGCCGACCGGACATCGCCGCCACCTACATTATAGCTATTAACCCCTAATCTGCTGTCCCTAACGTTGCCGACCCCTACATTATAGTTATTAACCCCTAATCTGCCCCCCCCAACGTCGCCGCAATCTTAACTACAAGTATTAACCCCTAATCTGCCGACCGGACACCGCCGCCACCTACATTATAGCTATTAACCCCTAATCTGCTGTCCCTAACATTGCCAACCCCTACATTATAGTTATTAACCCCTAATCTGCCCCCACCAACGTCGCCGCAACCTAACTACAAATATTAACCCCTAATCTGCCGACCGGACATCGCCGCCACTATAATAAATGTATTAACCCCTAAACCGCCGCACTCCCGCCTCGCAAACAATATAATAAACTTTATTAACCCCTAATCTGCCCTCCTTAACATCGCCGCCACCTACCTACAATTATTAACCCCTAATCTCCCGCCCCAACGTCGCCGCTACTATAATAAGGTTATTAACCCCTAAACCTAAGTCTAACCCTAACCCTAACACCCCCTAACTTAAATATAATTTAAATAAAACGAAATAAATTTACTATAATTAAATAAATGAATCCTATTTAAAACTAAATACTTACCTATAAAATAAACCCTAACGGCTAGATTTGGAGTTTGGCGGTAGATGGGGTGCTAACGCTACGCGTGGTTTATGTCTAAGGCACGGCATTGTTTGACTCCGGTATTTAGAGTTCAAACAAAACCTTCTAACGATACTCCTAACGCGTGTATTGCACACGCGGAATCATGCCCGCGTTTGACAGTCTCCCATAGAGGTCAATGGAAAAACAAACAAACACGCTTTTTTCACCTAACACTCGATCTCGCGAGAAATACGCACAGCTCGGTCATATGACGCATACCACATCATGCACAACAATAACACGCCGCAAATGTCAAAACAACAATCACTAAACAAAGCACATAAGCATTACACATTCACAAGCAGGGGGAATTTTAATAAAATAAAATACAGGGAATACGCATATACTTTAAGATGCGGAAATACGCAAAATAACAACAAGGAAAAAAAAACAAAAAAAAACACTAGCAAAATAATCGCATTCAATATCACTATATATTAGGACAAACATACATATACAACACTTCGCTAATACCACACCATCGCAAATTCACATTTAAACATAATACTATTGGTCAATGTTATAGAAAACGAGCATTATGACATCATCGCATTCTACACATTCCACAAATACTAACTCAAAATGAGCATGCGCAAATTCACACACCTAATACACATTGCACAAATACTAATTGCTAATAAAGCACACCTGAACACAATTTACAACGCAAATCGGTACATCATTAAACATTTACACAGGGTATATAAGCACCACACAAGCATGGCTTCTTAGACTGTGTTGCTGGTGGGTCTTTGGAGATTGGAGATTTAAGATTAGAGAGTTTGTGCATTATTGTGAGTGAGTTAGTGTTAGTGAGAGAGAATCAGTTGTTAGTGTTATCGTGAGTGAGTGAGTGGGAGTTAGTGGTAGTGGGAGAGAGTCAGTTAGTGGGAGAGTGAGTGAGTTAGTGGTAGTGGGAGTTAGTGAGCGTTAGTGGTAGTGTGATAGAGTCAGTTAGTGGGAGCGTGAGTTAGTGGTAGTGGGAGTTAGTGAGAGTTAGTGGTAGTGGGAGTTAGTGACAGTTAGTGGTAGTGTGAGTTAGTGAGAATTAGTAGTAGTGTGAGTTAGTGAGAATTAGTAGTAGTGTGAGTTAGCGAGCAAGTGCTTTTTCTGTACACTTAACACATTTACACGCAAACACATTCAATACATACGTACACTTATCAATAACACTACATACACTCCATACCCCATACCCTCTCATACTACACTCCATACCCCATTCCCTGTAGTCCCATTCCCTTTCATCCCATTTACTCTTATCCCATACCCCATCCCATCCCCATCCCCTAGTTACATTTAGTTTACATATCCTCCTTTTAGTCTTCTTCTTCATTTTGTTCATTTAAATACTCCTTACCCTCTTTTATTTATATCCCTTTCACACTTTCAGCACTTTTTTTGGTCTTTTTAGTTCTTTATTTTTACCCCCTTTCAATTGATCACACTCACTTTTTGTTTGCTTAGTTGGGGTTTAGTTTAGGGAAGAGATGGAGGGCAGGCAGGGGAGAGGTAGAGGGGGGAGGAGAGGGAGGGGGAGAGGAACAGGGCAGGAAGGGGGGCAGGAAGGCGGGCAGGAAGCGGGGGTGGAAGTGGTGGGTGGACCCAGCCACTTGGTTCAAGATGAACAAGTGGCTGGGCCCAGTGGCGGACAGAGTAGGGCTTCACAATCCGGGAAACAGAGGGCATCGTAACAGGGGAAGGCCAAGGCGACTAGGGAGGCGAGGTTTTCGATGGAGGAGAAGGAGGCCCTCGTAGAAGCCTATATGGCCAGGTATAGGAGTCTGCAGCATCAGAAGACCACCCCAACTGAGAAGAGGAAGCTCTGGCATGAGATAAGGAATGCAGTCAATGCAGTGGGAGGCCGGAACAGAGATATGGACTCTATTAAACATCGATACCGGGACTGCAAGATGGATCTTAAGAAAAAGTTAAGCCTGGAGGCCCGAAATGCCGCAGGAACCGGTGGCGGCCCTGCACTGGAAATCGATTACTGCCGATGGGAGGAAATGTTGCGTCCCAGCATCTCTGAGGTGGATGTAGTCGGTATCAGAGGAATTAATACCGGGAACCTGCCATTCTCATCTGACGGTAAGCTCATTTAAGAATAAATTCACATATGAATGTATTTCAAGGGACACTATACGCAAACCTTTACTTTCATGATTGAGGTAGAGAATACAATTTGACAAAACATTCAAATTTACTTATATTACCTAATTTGATTCATTCTTTAGATATACTTTAATGAAGAAATAGCCATGCACACGGTGAACCAATCACAGGAGGCAGCTATATTCAGCTACCAATCAGCATCTTCTAAGCATATTTAGATATGCTTTTCAGCAAAGAATATCCAGAGAATGAAGTTAATTAGATAAGAAAAGTACATTAGAAAGTTGATTATAATTGTATGCTTCTAAATCATGAAAGATAAAACATTGGGTTCCATGTCCCTTTAAGGATCAGATTAATGCTATAACGTTGTTTACACGCATTCACAATTACTTTGCGGTTACATCAGTATCTAGGCTATAGGTTAGGTGTGCATTTAAACAGACTGAAAACAAACACTAAAACATTCAGATTGATCAGAGATATCATAAACACAGTTTAGAAAATGCGGAAATCGTATTGATTGTTAGATTTCAAAGTGGATTAATGAGGCTGCATTTGTAATTGTATCGTAAGCTAAGTCATTTAAAGCTTTATTTGGAAATATGCTAATATATACATTTCTATTTTTTTCAAATATACAGAGTCTGGGGAGGAGGCGCTCCTCCTTTTCCCCGGGATGAGAGTGGTGGGGATGAATCTCCACCTTGGAGGGAAGAGGCCCCCCCGTGACGAAGAGGCCACGGAAGCAGAGGAAGAGGCCCCGGAACCAGAGGAAGAGGCCGCAGAACCAGAGGCCCCTCAAGGACCCGCACCCCGCCGTGCACGGCACCCCGCCGTGCACGGGCACCCCGCCAAGCACAACAAGAGGAAATAGCGGAGCTGCGGGTTCTACTAGACTACATTGACCAGATGCGTAACTCCCGGATACAAAATATAGAAGGCAGAACTAGAATTCTTGAAGGACAAAACAAAATCATTGAAGGCCAGAACCAAATAATAAACATCCTTACTCGAATAGAAGAAGGCCAAAACAGAACCTTTAATCTCCAACAAGAGATGTTTAATTTCTTCCGGGAGGCGCATGCTGGTCTGCCTCCTGCTGGTCTGCCTCCTGCTGGTCTGCCTCCTGGTCCGCCTCCTGCTGCTGGGCCTCCTGCTGCTGGGCCTCCTGCTGCTGGGCCTCCTGCTGCCGGGCCATCTTCTCCTGCCGGGCCATCTTCTCCTGCCGGGCCATCTTCTCCTGCCGGGCCATCTCCTCCTGCCGGGCCATCTCCTCCTGCTGGGCCATCTCCTCCTCCTCACCTTGTATCTATGCCTATGAAAAATGACCACTTATTTGTTGTTCTGACATAACAACATTTTAGACATCAATGATCAATACATGGTAAATATGCTGTATGAGCACCAGGTTTTAGATATCCAAATGCTATCCAAATGCCCTCTAGTGGTCAAATTGCATAATGATTACATGCACTCTTTAAGCTCTAAGAAATGAGCCCACGAACCTCATAGGTTTAGCTAGCAAATTAAAATAAACACAGACAAATGATTAATTGGTGAGAAACCTTTGATATCATTGATATTACAAAATTGACTTTTATAATAATGCAAAACACGATTTGTTTTCTAAACTGTCCCTTTAACAAAATTACATATGCTAACATATATTTGCAGATTGTTGGTATATCTACATGTACTTGTTCAAACAATAAATATTGAAAACAGATTTATATTGACGAGTTAAATAAAGTCTATTTTCTTAAAGAGACATTATTGTGTTAATTTATTTTTATAAAGACATTTGTTTTAACAATGAATATGGTTTAAAGTCCTTTTAGGAGTGGGGGGTGAAAATATGCTAACAATAATATATTTGGCAATTAACCAATGTGGAACTCATAAATGATACAAAAATAAACATTTGCATTAAAGGGACAGTATACTATATTTTTAACAGAACTGTATGTAATAGACAGTACTAGAAACAAAAAGATTAACATATACTGATATCAATATTACAAAGCTTTAAACACTTTCAAAGAAAATCGGGTTAGCTCTATTGAAAATATAGATGAACCCCCATTACAAACGTAAAACAAGACAATACCCCATCATTAACATATGAAAAGACTCTTTACACAAACAGGAGAAAGCTGGAGATGGTACTCACATGAAACTTAGAGGCTTGGCGAGGAGTCTGAAAATTACTTACATTTTATTTGAACAGAAGCAAAATGAGACGTGTATTTGTTAAACAATGGACTATCTAACTAGAGACAAAATAAAATATTTTGATTTATAATGTGAGTGTCTAATGAACCTTTAATAAAATATACGACGAAATTACATTTAGAAGAAGTCGGCATCATATATTTAGCATATGATAAAGATAAATGCATATTGATTACTTTATTCTAACACAATAGCGCATATTTATGAATTAGATATCTTTAACATTAAACACAACAGTCATTTTGCATAAAAAGGAACATATTGTTGACAAACATATTAAACAACATGGACTATAGAGATTTGCACTTGCCTCGAAATATCTTATGCATGAAAACATTTTGCTTTCGTTTGTTTATTCAACCAGACATCCAGTAAAAGAGAATGTGGTGGTCTTTATCAGCTATTGGTCAACAATGTAACATGATGCAAACAATCCATATTCGACATGTTTTTAAACTTGGCTTCATTCACAAACGTGTTTAATGTGCACAAACAAATATTGCGGGACTACCTAATACAATCAGACGTTTTTTTTACCTTTGCATGTGACGTCTTAATTAACATGGCGCTTCCTTGATCACGTAAGAACGCAATCCAATAAAAGGCACATTCTTGATCACATAAGAATGCAATCCAATAAAAGGCACATTCTTGATCACGTAAGAACGCAAACCAAAAAAAGGCGCATCCTTGATCGCGTAAAAACGCCATCCAATAAAAGGTGCATCCTTGATCGCGTAAAAACGTCAGTCAATACAAGGAATCATTGGACAGCCTGGCAGGTGATGTCTTAAGCAACATGGCGCATGAGAGATCGCTGAAAAAACGCAGCCAATACAAGGACTCAGTTGACAGCTTGGCATATCACTAAGAAACGTATTTATATTTTAGTAACTAGTATGTGTCTAGATTGCTATCTAGGAATGTCACGAAATCATGAATCATCTTTTCGGACTTGACTGTCCCTTTAACTATAGCTATGGTGTATATCTTTAACATTTAAAAGATACACATGAGAAATACATATGCCATTGATGTTTTAAGATATGTTTAGATTGTTTTGGAATAACAATAATGACACATGTATTGATCAAACGTGTCATTTATTCAAGTTGAAATATGGTCAGCCTACCTATAGCCATATATGGGAGGAGAAGTATTTTTTAACAATATTTGGAAAAACATATTCCTCATCTAAAATATCCGCATTACACACAGAGATTGATTTGGTTACACTTTTACAATAAGATAGAATTGAAAATCAAATACATGTGCTGTCAACATTACAATAAGATTGTTTATTAATAAGATTATATGTCCTTGTTCATGTAAAAAGGACAAAAACGCTTTAGAAATGGAAATCCATTCATTAACAATTGTGCTCACCATCACTTAAAGGGACATGATTTTTATTTTTAAAAAGAGGATACACAGAGACAATACTATGTCAATAAAATGAACACTTTACAGGGATTATATCATTGGATCAATCCTCAGATCATTTGTTAAAGGTGCATCAATTCATGCAGAGTTTATAAATACACACATGGATGTGAAATTTGAAAGATACATATATAACAATCTATATATACATATATAAAAGAATTACTATGCTAATCATAATCATGCAATGATAAAGCTTTTAGAAAAATATATAAAGACAAAAATTAAAATTACATTGGAGATGTTAATCTTAAAGTCATTTACAATTGTATTACATATATGATTCAGGAAACACCATTATTTTTGGTAGGTCCCTTTAAGGATCAACAAGATAAACTAGAGATTTCAATCAATGACATGAATAAGGAGGACAACGAATCGTGCAATGACATGTCTTTTATTAGTATGTCAGAAAACATCAACAACGTTTATAAATAATCTGGTAAAGATCAGGAAAATTGGAGCCATATGACAAGGTAACAGAGTGCATCACAGTCCATGAAGAGAGTTGCCAAGGCCCAGCATAGCCCCATTGGAGCCATATGACAAGGTAAAAGAGTGCATCACAGTCCATGAAGAGAGTTGCCAAGGGTCAGCATAGCCCAATTGGAGCCATATGACAAGGTAACAGAGTGCATCACAGTCCATGAAGAGAGTTGCCAAGGGCCAGCATAGCCCCATTGGAGACATCTGACAAGGTAACAGAGTGCATCACAGTCGATGAAGAGAGTTGCCAAGGGCCAGCATAGCCCCATTGGAGACATCTGACAACGTAACAGAGTGCATCACAGTCCATGAAGAGAGTTGCCAAGGGCCAGCATAGCCCCATTGGAGACATCTGACAAGGTAAAGTGCATCACAGTCCATGAAGAGAGTTGCCAAGGGCCAGCATAGCCCCATTGGAGACATCTGACAAGTTAACAGAGTGCATCACAGTCCATGAAGAGAGTTGCCAAGGGCCAGCATAGCCCCATTGGAGACATATGACAAGGTAACAGAGTGCATCACAGTCCATGAAGAGAGTTGCCAAGGGCCAGCATAGCCCCATTGAAGACATGTGACAAGGTAAAAGAGTGCAACAGGCACAACAATAAACAGAAAAAAAGGCCAAATGGCAACCATAAAACCAAACATCAACATGTGGATGGAGGATTCTTATCAGCGCCCTTGGAGCATCTCCAGATCCTCCACTTACTGGTCATCCCCTTCATCGTCCTGTGCCTGTCCAGCTACAGATTCAAGCATTGAGTACCACCGCCTCATCTGATGTAGAGTCATATGCTGAACCTGTAGCTGCGCCTGCATGGTGTCGGCCATCCCTCTCAGGACAGCTGCGTTCCTCAACACGGCCTGCTCTATGCATGCTAGACCTTCGAGCGTGAGCCATGTTGAGTCACAGCCTAAAATAAAGAAAAAAACAAATATTAATGATAATTACACAACAGACAAAATAAAAAGCAAAGATACATTGTCATCATAAAGACAAATCATTCTTTAAATTAATTTGTTGACATTGATTATTTACACATGAAATATGTTCTTCAGACAGACCTAAACCATTAAATGGACATTTTAATCCAACATGTTGTCCCCTTTAATTGGTTTTTGATGATCCACTTTTACAGCTTGAGTGTCTAAAATCTTGTTAAAGGATTTACATTGTACTTACATTAGCAATTTAAAGATTTTTGTTATACTGTGGTAGGCACACCTATCCTTAAACATTTTGGCGTTGAGGACAAGCTGTGTAAACATAGCAACCAGAAGAAATTACATTCCCACTGGGTTATACAAGAGATAATGTATGAACATTTGTACATACATTGTTGGATCCAAATAGTGGTGATTGGTATATGTAGTGATATCAAATTAAAGGGACAGTAAACCTAAATATTTTAGTTACTGATTCAGATAGAGCATGACATTAAAAAAAAAAAAAAAATTACTCGTATTCTTTAAATGTTAGAATTCTCTAGCTATATTTTAAATGCAAGAATGTAAGTTTATAGGGCAGGCCATTTTTGGTTATCAACTTTGGTTGTCCCTGCTGATTGATGGATACATTCATCCAACAATAAAGAAAGATGTCCATATTTTATTGGAATAAAAAAAATAGAGGCATTTCTTTGTTTCAATAAAGATAGCAAGAGAATTAATAATAATTGATAAGAGTAGTAAATTATAAATTGGATTAACATTGCATGCTCTATTTGAATCACAATTGAAAATATTTCATTCAGTGTACTTTTAAGTATCTTATAATGTTGATTTTGAATGATACTTACAGCTGTGCCTGGGAAGGACAATCCGACACCCAGGACAATGAAGGTTGAGACAGGGGGGAGGGATGGGATTGGGTTGTGGAGGGATGGGATTGGGTTAGGGAGGGATGGGATTGGGTTGGGGAGGGATGGGCTGCTGCTCTGGGGTAGCCCGTACAGCTGGGGAGTGGTGAGTTTGGGGCAGGGCAGCTGGGGTAGCTGTACGGGCCAAAAGACGGGGAGAGCGGCGAAGGGGGACGAAGGGGCGTTTTTTTTGGAGGTATAGAACAGGACAAATGGGAAGGGCCGGGAGGGGCAGGGGGCTGGGCAGGGGGCTGGGCAGGGGGCTGGGCAGGGGACTGGGCACGGGGCTGGGCAGGGGGCTGGGCAGGGGGCTGGGCAGGGGACTGGGCAGGGGGCTGGGCAGGGGGCTGGCCAGGGGACTGGGCAGGGGAGGAACAATGATGACCAGAAGCGGAGGATCCATCTGAAATAAATATAATAAATATATTAACATCTCATACATAATGAAATCAAATCAACGCATTTCAACTTGATTATGTTTGCAATATACTTAGAAGTGTGTTTGAATTTCTAAACAATGATGACATGAGGATATTGTTACAGAAGCATTAGTTATTTTGTTGTGAAGAGCTTATTTCCCAGCAGCAATGCCTGAACCAGCAAGCCAGCGCCTAAGAAGGGCTCCAAGAAAACTGTAACAAGTATCATTTCATAAAGAGTTAACTTTTTTTTTCAGCTTTTAGAAACTATTGCCTAAATACACGTTTGCTGGCCTTAGCTCTAAGTTTAGTGATAACCAATCCCATTGTCTAATCACCTCTGGAGCCAGACTGCTAATTGATAAGATGAACTTGTAAACTTGTTATCTTAAGTACTGTAATCCTATTGTGGCCTGTCAAAGGACAGTGCTCTCTATCTAAATGTGTGATGGGGGATTTTGTGCTTCCCCCCCTCTCCCCCTGGGAGTGCCCTCTGTGCATGTAACCTTAATAAAAAGCAGGCTGGGCATCCCAGTTCTGAGTTCTTGTTTGACCCTCAATCGCAGCGTTGACTCGTTTTTGTGGGCAGAAGGGTATCCTAGCTGTACTGCAGCTAAGGGAGATTATTCTATATTTGCGAGACTCATATAGAATACTATGGAAAGCAGCTTCTCCCCTCTTTAGCAATAGGGATCCAGGCTACTAAGCGGTCCATCTCTCAGCGAGACTAAGGGTAACCGTAACATTTGGCGGCAGCGGCGGGATTTTCCTGGATTTCCTAGGAGAGGTACAGAACGGATGGAGAGCGCTTACGAAAAATTGAAGCGTACAACCCTAAAGGATTTACTTGAAAGCAGAGGGGGGTACGCCAGCAACCGGCCGAGGAGAGAGCTGATCGCAGAATTGACCGAACTGGATCAGAGCTTCACAATGGCGGAAACACCGACCACGATTAGTGACGAAAAAACCAGGATTGTTCGGGAAAGGCTCTCATTATACGGGCCGAACCCCTCCATGGAATTGGTACAGCAGTTGATGGCGGAGGCCGACGAGGATATACGAGAGACTCGAGCCCACGAACTCAACCTAGCAAACGCACACCGCAATGCTGAAGCCCCGCAGGTAATCATCCCTGTCAAAAATGCTGGGAGGCCCAAGATACCCTATGCGGCATTTCGACCCTTCCTAGAGAGCGAGACAGGGATTGATGAATATTTAGCGGACTTCGAAAGGCAATGTGCCCTGCACCAGATTCCCAACAGAGAGTGGCCCACGATATTGTCTGGGAAACTATCCGGGCGAGCCCTGGAAGCCTTTCGTACTCTGGGTGCTGAGGAAGTGACACAGTATGAGCTAGTTAAGGAGACACTGTTGCGACGGTATGCTGTAACTCCGGACACGTATCGCCAACAGTTTCGGGGCACGGAAAAGAAGCCTAACGATACCCATATGGAATGGGCGCACCGAATGCGGAGAGCGGCAAATCACTGGCTGAGCGGAAGTAAAGCGGTGACTGGGGAGGAAATTTTACAATTGTTTCTCTTAGAACATTTTTATAATGGCATGGAACAGCAAGGGAAGGAATGGCTGCGAGACAGGCGGCCTTCTACCTTAGAAGAAGCAGCCAAATTGGCCGATAAACATTATGACTCCCGTCTTCACGAACCCATGAACTACCGAGCTCCAGCACGGGTCAAACCCAGAGAGGTTTACCGTGCACCCCCTCGTGCTGAATTCCGAGCCCCGGTGCCCACAGGGCCCGTCCGACACTCAGGACCACCCAATAACAGCTCTGAGCGTCCCAGACCGACTTGCCACCGATGCAAGCAACCAGGGCATTTCATGGCTAGCTGCCCCCTTAATACGCACCAGACACCCAGGAATTACAATTACCCCTCTGGGTCCTATCGTCCGGCCCAGGCCCTCTGTGTTAACCAAGAGGCCCCTATGGAGGGATATGTGGGGCCGCTTCACGAGGCAGACCCTGTATATGCTGCCTCAGATAACCGCCAGCACCATCAGCAGAGGGTATGGCTCGAGGGGCGATCTACCGAGGGATTGCGAGACACAGGGGCTACTATCACGCTGGTACAGAGTCATTTGGTGCCAGAGCACAAGCGATCCGGACAGACTGTGGCCGCTAGAGTGGCGGGGGGGATGTGTACAAAATTCCAACAGCTAAAGTGCATCTTGATTGGGGAGCGGGAAAGGGGGCTGTGAACGTGGGCCTAATGGATAATTTACCTGCCGAAGTACTACTGGGCAACGATTTGGGCCCCATGACTTCTGCCTATGCTCCAGTATGCAACAACGAGGCGGATCCAGTGACTACACGGGCCCAAGCCCGGACGGAGCGAGAGCTCTCACCAGTGCGGGAGACACAGGTAAGACCTACCCCGACCTTGCCTGACAGGTTAGGCCCCATACCCTGGGACACCCCAGATGCTTTCGAGGCAGAGTCTAAGACTGACCCGACCTTACAAAAGTACCGGGAACGAGCAGAGACCAGAGGGGGCGGGGCAGATAACGAAACATTCTTATGGGAAAAAGGGAAACTATACCGCTGGACAGAGAAAAGGGGACAGCGTAGGCGACAGCTGGTAGTGCCCCACAAATACCGTCAAGAAATCCTCAAAATAGGCCACGACATCCCCTTAGCAGGCCACCTAGCCGTAACCCGTACCCTACACCGCATTACTCACATGTTCTTTTGGCCAGGGGTGCACGCTGACGTTAGAACTTACTGTAAAAAGCTGCGATGTGTGTCAACGAGTAGGAAGGCGAGGTGATCACCCTAAAGCCCATCTAGTAAATATGCCCATTGTAGAGGAACCCTTCAGCCGAGTTGCTATTGACCTAGTGGGACCACTGGCTACCCCTAGTCCCTCCGGTAAGCGCTACATTCTTACCTTAGTGGACTACGCTACCAGGTACCCAGAGGCTGTCGCCCTATCCAACATACAAGCGGATACGGTAGCGAATGCACTAGTACAGGTGTTCTCCCGGGTAGGATTTCCAAAAGAAATCCTATCCGACCGAGGCACCCAATTTACGGCTGAATTGACCCAACAACTCTGGCAGGTTTGCAAAATTAAGTCCCTCCTGAGCTCCCCATACCACCCCCAGACGAACGGGCTGTGTGAGAGGTTCAATGGGACCCTCAAGCAAATGCTCAAGACGTTCACTCAGGAATACCGAGACTGGGAACGCTTCCTGCCGCACCTCCTATTTGCTTATCGGGAGGTGCCCCAGGAAACGACAGGGTTCTCTCCCTTCGAGTTGCTCTATGGAAGAAAGGTACGGGGACCCCTAAACCTGATCCGGGAGCACTGGGAGGGAGAGATGGAGGCTGACAGTGTCCCCATTGTGCCATACGTGCTGGAACTCAGGGACCGAATGGAGCAATTAGCCAAATCCGTGCGAGCTAATCTCCAGTTGGCCCAGAGAAGACAGAAAGTATGGTACGATCGGGGGGCCCGAAAGAGAATCTTAACCATAGGACAAAAGGTGTTAGTACTTAAGCCGGTGAAGACAGACAAATTGCAGGCGTCCTGGCAGGGTCCCTACCAGATCGTAGAGAAAAGGGGAGACACCACTTATGTGATAGCTAGCTGCCATGACAACAATCTTAGAAAGACATTCCATGTAAACATGCTCAAGGAATATTTTGAGCGACCAGAGAACGTGACGGCCGTATGTTGTTCCCCTCAGGAAGACCCCGACAGTTTACCCATTCCAGACCTATTAGAAAAGAGTCTCCCCACAGGTATAGTGGCACAGGTTCAGGTAGGGGACCGACTTAGCCCCACTGAAAGGGAGCAGCTCAACCAACTCCTCCAGTCCAAACACCTCACCTTCTCCCCGAAGCCAGGGTACACTACTTTAACCACCCACCAGGTAGATACTCCGGGACAAGCTCCCTTGCGCCAGGCTCCGTACCGAATCCCTGAAGCAGTTAGGACAGGAATGAAGAAGGAGATCAATGAGATGCTCCAGCTCAGGGTAATTGAGCCCTCCGATAGTCCCTGGGCCTCCCCAGTTGTCTTGGTGCCCAAGAAAGATGGGACCACCCGGTTCTGCGTAGACTATCGGAGGCTCAATGAAAATACCGTGACGGACGCTTACCCTATGCCCAGGGTAGACGAGCTACTCGATCGTATAGCCAGGGGAAATTACCTGACCACTATTGACCTCTGCAAAGGTTACTGGCAGATTCCCCTGGCCCCGGAGGCTATCCCCAAGTCGGCATTCGTCACCCCATTCGGCTTATATCAGTATAGGGTAATGCCGTTTGGGATGAAGAATGCCCCAGCTACATTCCAGCGCTTGGTGGATAGGCTCCTGGATGGCTTCCAGAGTTTTGCTTGCGCCTACCTGGACGACATAGCGATCCACAGTGAGTCCTGGGAGGACCACTTAGCTCATGTGGGAATGGTTCTGGATCAGATCCGGGCTGCTGGCCTGACTCTGAAGCCAGAAAAATGCCACTTTGGGATGGCCGAGGTACAGTACCTGGGTCACCGGGTGGGGTGTGGTAAGCAGCGACCAGAGCCGGCCAAAATAGAAGCTGTCGCCAATTGGCCCACCCCCATCACTAAGACTCAGGTCCTAGCCTTCCTGGGCACGGCAGGGTACTATAGACGGTTCGTACCAGACTACAGCACACTTGCCAAACCCCTGACTGACTTGACCAAGAAGAACTTACCTCGACAGGTCCTGTGGTCTCCCCACTGTGAAACGGCTTTCCAGGCTTTTAAAAATGCTCTAATTAACGCTCCTGTCTTGGCGGCCCCAGCCCTTAACAAACGTTTTATCGTCCATACAGATGCTTCCATGTTCGGGCTGGGAGCCGTCCTCAGCCAAGTAGGCGAAGATGGAGGGGAGCATCCAGTTGCCTACATCAGCCGGAAGCTCCTGCCCCACGAAGTCAGCTATGCAGCGGTCGAAAAGGAGTGTTTGGCTTTGGTGTGGGCATTAAAGAAATTGACTCCCTATTTATATGGTCAGGAGTTCACTCTGGTCACCGACCATAACCCGTTGGTGTGGCTGAACCGGGTCTCTGGAGATAACGGCAGGCTATTACGTTGGAGCTTATCGTTGCAACCCTTCAATTTCACCATTACTTACAGACCTGGGAAACAGAATGGCAACGCCGACGGGTTGTCCAGACAAACCGACCTCAGCCCCGCATAACCAGCGGTCTGGACAGCCTTAGTCTGCCCCGAAAAGGGGTCAGACCATGTCTGCCAGAGTGTTCCACAGAAAGGGAGCACTGTTACAGAAGCATTAGTTATTTTGTTGTGAAGAGCTTATTTCCCAGCAGCAATGCCTGAACCAGCAAGCCAGCGCCTAAGAAGGGCTCCAAGAAAACTGTAACAAGTATCATTTCATAAAGAGTTAACTTTTTTTTTCAGCTTTTAGAAACTATTGCCTAAATACACGTTTGCTGGCCTTAGCTCTAAGATTAGTGATAACCAATCCCATTGTCTAATCACCTCTGGAGCCAGACTGCTAATTGATAAGATGAACTTGTAAACTTGTTATCTTAAGTACTGTAATCCTATTGTGGCCTGTCAAAGGACAGTGCTCTCTATCTAAATGTGTGATGGGGGATTTTGTGCTTCCCCCCTCTCCCCCTGAGAGTGCCCTGTGTGCATGTAACCTTAATAAAAAGCAGGCTGGGCATCCCAGTCCTGAGTTCTTGTTTGACCCTCAATTGCAGCGTTGACTCGTTTTTGTGGGCAGAAGGGTATCCTAGCTGTACTGCAGCTAAGGGAGATTATTCTATATTTGCGAGACTCATATAGAATACTATGGAAAGCAGCTTCACCCCTCTTTAGCAATAGGGATCCAGGCTACTAAGCGGTCCATCTCTCAGCGAGACTAAGGGTAACCGTAACAGATATGGTATGCATATAGGCACTCAGATGAATAGCAATGACTGTCTGTACAATTATAAAATTATTATTGTGGTTTGGCCTAGAATATGCATGTGACATCATGATGGCATGAATTTCAAATCCAAATATTTAAACAAATCCAAGCATATCTTCATGATGCCTGATATATAAAGGGGGCAGTAGTGTGTTTGAACAGACAAATAATATTCCTTTTTAAAGTGCAAAAGCTGTAGACTTTGAATGTCTTCAATAAAATGATTTCCAATAAAGCAACATGTTGGAAACATGTTAGATATATTTCACATACCATCAGACTTCAAGGGAGTCTCTTCCTCCTCCGTCCCACATGTTAAATCAATCTCTGTAAAACATAACATGTTGTGTACACGTTAAGATCAGATATTATAACATATGTTACTGTTGCTCAAAGACACACATCAATGTTGCATTAAAGATATACACACCCAAAGTTTTGATTTACATCATTTTGATGGAGCATACAAATGACATTAGATTTGTTATTCTCAATGATTCAGATTTTCAATTTATTGTTTGTATTAATTTTTAAATCATAAAAGCATAGTACATTGAACATTTAAGATTTCTCATGTGTGTATCACTTGATGATTGTTGTCAAAAATGAACATGGAAACAAACATATGCTATACATCTTCTGAATAACAAAGGTGTAGACTAAGAAAGTTTTAATTATTAATCTTTCAATATTCAAATAAAATGAATATATAATCAGAGGAGTAAATTATATGTTTGTTTCAAATATTATGCTTCATCAGAATCATGTTCATAATATTGATTAACAATACACCTTCAATGACATATAAATGAGTCAATGGACTTACCAGAAGACCGCAAGGGCATCTCTGCGTTGGTGCTGGATTCCTCTGGGCTCCCCACACCAACTCTCTCTATGAATGATATAGATATATATTAGTGAACACATTTGGGATATCACTAAATCACATCTGTATCGATTTATACGAATAATCAACTTTAAAATGTGAAGAATAGAGCAGTCATTATAAAAAAAATGCTTTATTGAATCAAGGGGATTCTGTAAAAAATTATGTATTGAACATATGTTTAATTTCTGACTATATTAGACATCAAACTCATCTCATACGATGCTATTGCATATCTAAATATACCCATTGAGCAATGTTCTTAAAAGAATACACACAAACCACATTTTGAATAACAGCTGTTGACAAATATAAACAAAGACATGTGGCACATCGAGCCATTTGTGCAATGTACAGTAATCTTGTTTAGGACACAACACATATGATCACAATACCAAACCAAATTGATTAGTACAAATATGTAATCATGGTGCTGATAGAGTATGCTTATATCTATAAAGTAACTCCAACAGTGAATATGTGAATTATATATCAATATTGTCTAATCCAAAGAATGTAAGGATTAATTAATCTATTGTTTATTAAAGGGACACTGACATGATTTATTTCAATCATTGATTTCACTGTTCAAAGTGTTCCAAATGATTTAACATTGACTCCTATTATAATTTTAATGTTGCTACATTTTAATCTTAAAGGCAGATAAGCAATATTGGATTCAATAAATATTGTTTGTTGAAGGTATCCACCAATCATCAATAAAAACCCAGGTTTGTCAACCAAAATTGAGCTGCAGATAAACGTACATTCTTGATTTTAAAATACATTTAGCAATAGAATATTTCACATATGATTATAGTATTATATTTAAATGTTGATTAATATTGCATGCTCTATCTGAATGACAACATTAATAATTTTAGATCAGTGTCCCTTTAATATAAAAATATATTGATTTGACAATGTTGGTGTTAATGAATTCTCTACTCCATATGTTGATGTAATGAATGGGATTGAGCATGCAATTCCAATCTAATATGTTATTTAAGGATATCCTAGGAATTATTTAATTTTCATCTATTAAAGGACATGAAGCTCTAAAAGTGTAATTGTATACTTTTTGAAACTATGTACTACTGTTATCTGAACACATGATTTTAACTTTTGACCCAATGCCAATTTATGCATAAAAAAGCAGGATAATACCAGTAATGCATTGTTTAACCTAAACCAATATCAATATGTTTTTAGAAGAACTGAAAAAATAGACTGAACCAATGTAGCTCATAAAATGTTTAAACAAAACAATAAAATCACGTTTAAAAATCATTCAATGTAAAATGTAGTTGGCATGTCCCAATTTCAATAATGGAATCTATATTTTTAAAATCAAATCATATGCAAAAGTGTGTGAATTTTTTCAAAATGTATACAAATAAGATTAAGCAATACACAAGGGAAGAATATAAATTGGACATTCAAAGAATCTTACATTAAAATTAAGATATCCACAATAGATGGGATATCTTAAATTCGATAAAAATTCAGAGTAGTCTTACAATGTAATCCTATGTTTTTTTTGTTTATTCTTATTTGTAAAGATTTTAATAATCCATTTTGCAGATACATATAAATATTGAACAATGTGGATTTAGTATGTAATGTTCTGTCCATGTTTCTAAGACAAATGTCAATTATAATGAGACATACCATACTGTGACAAGCCCTGGCTTGAGGATCCAGCACCAACATCCAGATCTGTAATATATTAAATGAGGATTGGATATCATTAATACAAATCATGCCATGTTTAAAATCTTTACATTATTTGCAAATCAATTAAAAACTATTAATCTTTTGGTAGTCCCATGAGTTAATTGTTTCCTCAATTAAATTCATGATAAATATATCCTGTACTCTTATTTTCAATCATTTGTGTTGTTTACTGTAGCTTTAATTATTTTTTAGTGTTATTTCATTCTCATCAATTGATGGGCATATGTTATTATTTTTTTGTATTCTGCAATTTTGTTTTTATTATGTATAATATTGAAAATAAGAATACTGTATTCTTCACATATATAATAATTCACATTTCATTTTGACCAACATGTATAAAGCAATGCCACTTACAGCAAACCCATGTTAACGTGTATGCGCAATTCCATTTTCTCGATCATTGCGCAATGATTCCAAGCGGAATTACGCATCCGTCATTTGACCAACATGTATAAAGCATGGCCACTTACAGCAAACCGATGTTAACGTGTATGCGCAATTCCATTTTCGCGATCATTGCGCAATGATTCCAAGCGGAATTACGCATCCGTCATTTGACCAACATGTATAAAGCAATGCCACTTACAGCAAACCCATGTTAACGTGTATGCGCAATTCCATTTTCGCGATCATCGCGCAATGATTCCAAGCGGAATTACGCATCCGTCATTTGACCAACATGTATAAAGCAATGCCACTTACAGCAAACCCATGTTAACGTGTATGCGCAATTCCATTTTCGCGATCATTGCACAATGATTCCAAGCGGAATTACGCATCCGTCATTTGACCAACATGTATAAAGCAATGCCACTTACAGCAAACCCATGTTAACGTGTATGCGCAATTCCATTTTCGCGATCATTGCGCAATGATTCCAAGCGGAATTACGCATCCGTCATTTGACCAACATGTATAAAGCAATGCCACTTACAGCAAACCCATGTTAACGTGTATGCGCTATTCCATTTTCGCTCTGTGACGCATATTCTGTAGAGCGCAAGAAACATCATTCCTATTTCATGTGTCACTAATCTAAAATCACATATCTAAACATCATATGTAGTGTATGTTGTGAGATCTGTATAGGTTTAGTATCTGACTATATACACATTTTATAAAATTCTAATCAAATATTAAGATATTATATGAAGTTGGATAGTTACCTGGTTCAGATTCTCTTTCATCTCCTCCCAGGCCACCGGACGGAGAAGCAGCTGCCCTGAACCCCGCGTCAGGACTTTCAGATTCCGCAGCTGGAAGGGAAGAAGAGGAGGCCGAGGATGGCGAGGATCGAAATCTTTTGGGGACCCGGAGAGTGAGGAGCTCGCATAAAGTCACCTCATAAGGGAGTAGGTATAGTTTCCGCGGGGCCTTTCTTTGGCCCCCTCTTTTACAGGCTTGTACCCAGTCCCTTATGAGGTTGACTTTTTTTGACAAGCGCAACCTCATATCTCCGAATCTCCTCATGATTTGATCCTGGCTCCTCTGGACGCCACACACCAATTTAACCACATTGGTGATAGACTCCCAGAGGGCCTTCTTAACAGGCGCATCTGTCGACCTCCTCTTGTTCCCAAACAGCTGGGGATAAAAGTCCTTGACGGCGTGGACCAGTGCAGCGCTCTCCTGCTTGGTGAACCTGGGAGATGACATGCCTGCTGGGTTGTAGAATATATGTAGGGATATAATATATACTGCCGGCAGGCATTAGAGAACTGACAAAGATGGCAATGTGTAATGGACTTTTATATGGTGAAGTAAACATGAGATGCACCATGGGACAAGTTATCTGTACATCTGATTGGATAAATGTTTGAAATATTGTTAGAATGTCTGTGAGACCATCCTGACTCAAGTTGTGTTTGTGTGATGAACTCTGATTGGCCGTTCCTTAATGTTTCATATCTTAGTAACTTCCTTACACATACCTCCTGGTGGTGCTGTTACTTCATTTTTCATGTAGACTTATTTGTAACTCATGGGCCTGTCATGCGGATATGTGTGACGCAGATTTAATATCTGTGATCCATTAAATCTTAATGTTTAAATTAACTTTAAAATCTAAGACTGTCACATTATTAAATGTTGTATACATTTTTCGGTTTAATAACGGTCTGTTTCTTTAATACAAATACACATTTAATATTGTATGTCTTTATTGTTCATAAAATCAATTTGGTGACTTATTGTGAAGTATTGACATTGCTCTATTAAATGTATTTTAGAATGCACATTGATTGTGTGCTATTGCGTGACATTAGACTCTAATGTTTAAAGATGCAAATCTGGTGTTTCAAGATCCGTTTCCCACGCAACATTTCTGAATGTTCAAATTCAGGTTATAATGTCAGTAACTTGGCTAATCTGTTTATAGATGTTAAACTGTTTGTTTGTTTGTTTGTTATTAGTAAATAAACCTTGAGCTTGTATTTGTCTGAACTGCTCATATATGTTATTGTGCAATGGCGTCTTTATTTTTAAATAGACATTACAAACAAACAATTGTATCAAATGATCTGTAGAGATAGAAAATTGTTTAGACTTTAAAATGTAACTCAATTTATCTTTGTATTTAGATATCCTCAACAGAAGAAATTTAAATGCACATGGTTGAGCCAATCACATAAGGCATCTCTGTGCATCCAACAATCTTCATCTACTGAGCCTATCTCGATATGCTTTTCAAGCAAAGTATGTCAAGATAAGAAGAGAAGTAAATACACTCTTTAAATCTCTTAAAGGGACACTGTCCAAAAAAATTTAGCGTTCGTGAATCAGATTGAGCATGAAATGTTAAGCAAATTTATAATTTAATCTGATTCTCAAATGTTAAGAATTATCTTGTTATCTTTCTTAGCAAATAAATAATGATATTTTAGATTACGGACAATTTTTGAAAAAAAACTGGGTTGTCCTTGATGATTGTTGGAGAAATTAATCCAACAAAAAAAAAAGTTCTGTCCAGAGTACTGAAGCAAATAAATAATCAATTTAATGCCTTATTTTTAAAGTAATGATAGCAACATCACGAGGAACATTGATAATATGAGACAATTTATAAAGTTGCTTAAAATAGAATACTCATTCTGAATGTATAAATCATTACTTTTTTAACTGTCTCCCTTTAAGTATATTTTGAGTTCATGTCCCTTTAAAGAGACATTTCACAATAATGCTTGAGAAATCATAAACCTAGGCACCTTCCTTTTGCTAAATTAGTATAACATATGAGTAAAGCATATTTAGATTAACTTCTGGATTGTTTTACACACTGACTGAAATATATATTGTAATGGATGTATTTCGCAGTCTTCATCTTAGAGGGACATTAAGCTATATGTTATTTATGCATTTTGGATAAGATTATAATATTTGAACAACTTAATATGTTTTGGTATTCAATCATTAGAGTGTAATTATATATATTCTTGGATTAAATACATATCTACATAGGCTACTTTGATGCTGATTGTTGGTTGCACATAGATGCCTTATGTAATTGAATAAGATATGTGCATTGATGTATATTTTTCAAAGTATATTTAAAGACTGAATGTAATTCTATAGTACTTTCTAAATATGTTTAAATTCTTTTATGATTTTTTAAAAATCAATATACAATATATTTTGTGAATGTCCTTTTAAGGACAAAAACATTCGGAATGTTGATTTAACATTGTCAAAAAAAACTAAAGGGGAATGAAAATTATATATAGATATGTGATGTCTAGCCCAAGAGGTAAGATTTTAAAAACTACATAATATTAATAACTATAGTTAAATGTCCCTTTAAATGACTCCACTAGAAAATAAAATCTATTAACATGGCATCCAATAACTAGCTTGTGCAAAATATGAAGTTAAATGACCTACCATTTATAAATTTAACAATTTATAAATTTTATAAAATAATGTTTTGAGATACAAGATCTTATAAAATTATTTTTACTTTCAACAACACTGTCACTTTAATGTAAGTGAACCACTTCCCCTTCTTAAAAGTGAAAAAAATAAATTTAGGTCAAATTCTGACTACATATCCGAAATTATTTTAACATCTAAGATTTTCACAAGAAAAGCATTGATGGATCTCACTCCCCAATTAATTTAAAAAAGATAGTTTAATTTAAGATTCTCTGAATCAGTGGATTTTCAAAAATTAATGCATAATTTGATCTTATGCATGTGCTTGTCAAATAGACAACTACCAGTCATGGGAGTCAAATTGTTTTTTATTGACAGATTGTATGGATATTTATTATAATCTGTTCAAAAGAGGGTATTTAAGAATAAAATGTTGATTATTACCATTTAAAAATAATTTTTTTTTAAACAAAACCAAAAACAAAAAAATATTCCTGGAAGTCATCAGATGACAATCTGAAATTAAAAAATTAAGGCCTAGATTTGGAGTTTGGCGGTAGATGGGTTGTTAAAGCTACGCAGGCTTTTTTCTGGCCGCACCATAAAATTAACTCTGGTATCGAGAGTCCAAAAAAATGCTGCGTTAGGCTCCAAAAAAGGAGCGTAGAGCATTTTTACCGCAAATGCAACTCTCGATACCAGAGTTGCTTACGGACGCGGCCAGCCTCAAAAACGTGCTCGTGCACGATTCTCCCATAGGAAACAATGGGGCTGTTTGAGCTGAAAAAAAACCTAACACCTGCAAAAAAGCCGCGTTCAGCTCCTAACGCAGCCCCATTGTTTCCTATGGGGAAACACTTCCTACGTCTGCACCTAACACCCTAACATGTACCCCGAGTCTAAACACCCCTAACCTTACACTTATTAACCCCTAATCTGCCGCCCCCGCTATCGCTGACCCCTGCATTATATTATTAACCCCTAATCTGCCGCTCCGTAAACCGCCGCAACCTACGTTATCCCTATGTACCCCTAATCTGTTGCCCCTAACACCGCCGACCCCTGTATTATATTTATTAACCCCTAACCTGCCCCCCACAATGTCGCCGCCAGCTACTTACAATAATTAACCCCTAATCTGCCGACCGCAAAGCGCCGCCACCTACGTTATCCTTATGTACCCCTAATCTGCTGCCCCTAACACCGCCGACCCCTATATTATATTTATTAACCCCTAATCTGCCCCCCTCAACGTCGCCGACACCTACCTACACTTATTAACCCCTAATCTGCCGAGCGGACCTGAGCGCTACTATAATAAATGTATTAACCCCTAATCCGCCTCACTAACCCTATCATAAATAGTATTAACCCCTAATCTGCCCTCCCTAACATCGCCGACACCTAACTTCAATTATTAACCCCTAATCTGACGACCGGAGCTCACCGCTACTATAATAAATGGATTAACCCCTAAAGCTAAGTCTAACCCTAACACTAACACCCCCCTAACTTAAATATAATTTACATCTAACAAAATTAATTAACTCTTATTAAATAAATTATTCCTATTTAAAGCTAAATACTTACCTGTTAAATAAATCCTAATATAGCTACAATATAAATTATAATTATATTATAGCTATTTTAGGATTAATATTTATTTTACAGGTAACTTTGTATTTATTTTAACCAGGTACAATAGCTATTAAATAGTTAAGAACTATTTAATAGCTAAAATAGTTAAAATAATTACAAAATTACCTGTAAAATAAATCCTAACCTAAGTTATAATTAAACCTAACACTACCCTATCAATAAATTAATTAAATAAAATACCTACAATTACCTACAATAAAACCTAACACTACACTATCAATAAATAAATTAAATATAATTCCTACAAATAACTACAATTACATAAACTAACTAAAGTACAAAAAATAAAAAAGAACTAAGTTACAAAAAATAAAAAAATATTTACAAACATAAGAAAAATATTACAACAATTTTAAACTAATTACACCTACTCTAAGCCCCCTAATAAAATAACAAAGACCCCAAAATAAAAAAATGCCCTACCCTATTCTAAATTAATAGAGTTAAAAGCTCTTTTACCTTACCAGCCCTGAACAGGGCCCTTTGCGGGGCATGCCCCAAGAAAATCAGCTCTTTTGCCTGTAAAAAAAAACATACAATACCCCCCCCAACATTACAACCCACCACCCACATACCCCTAATCTAACCCAAAACCCCCTTAAATAAACCTAACACTAAGCCCCTGAAGATCTTCCTACCTTGTCTTCACCTCACCAGGTATCACCGATCCGTCCTGGCATCCGGTGCTGAAGAGGTCCAGAAGAGGCTCCAAAGTCTTCCTCCTATCCGGCAAGAAGAGGACATCCGGACCGGCAAACATCTTCATCCAAGCGGCATCTTCGATCTTCTTCCTTCCGGTGCGGAGCGGGTCCATGTTGAAGCAGCCAACGCGGATCCATCCTCTTCTTTCTGCGTCTCCCGACGAATGACGGTTCCTTTAAGGGACGTCATCCAAGATGGCATCCCTCGAATTCCGATTGGCTGATAGGATTCTATCAGCCAATCGGAATTAAGGTAGGAATATTCTGATTGGCTGATGGAATCAGCCAATCAGAATCAAGTTCAATCCGATTGGCTGATCCAATCAGCCAATCAGATTGAGCTTGCATTCTATTGGCTGTTCCGATCAGCAAAAAGAAAAACAGGCAAAAGAGCTGTTTTTCTTGGGGCATGCCCCGCAAAGGGCCCTGTTCAGGGCTGGTAAGGTAAAAGAGCTTTTAACTCTATTAATTTAGAATAGGGTAGGGCATTTTTTTATTTTGGGGGTCTTTGTTATTTTATTAGGGGGCTTAGAGTAGGTGTAATTAGTTTAAAATCGTTGTAATATTTTTCTTATGTTTGTAAATATTTTTTTATTTTTTGTAACTTAGTTATTTTTTATTTTTTGTACTTTAGTTAGTTTATGTAATTGTAGTTATTTGTAGGAATTGTATTTAATTTATTTATTGATAGTGTAGTGTTAGGTTTTTATTGTAGGTAATTGTAGGTATTTTATTTAATTAATTTATTGATAGGGTAGTGTTAGGTTTAATTATAACTTAGGTTAGGATTTATTTTACAGGTAATTTTGTTATTATTTTAACTAGGTAACTATTAAATAGTTCTTAACTATTTAATAGCTATTGTACCTGGTTAAAATAATTACAAAGTTGCCTGTAAAATAAATATTAATCCTAAAATAGCTACAATGTAATTATAATTTATATTGTAGCTATATTAGGATGTATTTTACAGGTAAGTATTTAGCTCTAAATAGGAATAATTTATTTAATAAGAGTTAATTAATTTCGTTAGATTTTAAATTATATTTAAGTTAGGGGGGTGTTAGTGTTAGGGTTAGACTTAGCTTTAGGGGTTAATCCATTTATTATAGTAGCGGTGAGCTCCGGTCGTCAGATTAGGGGTTAATAATTGAAGTTAGGTGTCGGCGATGTTAGGGAGGGCAGATTAGGGGTTAATACTATTTATGATAGGGTTAGTGAGGCGGATTAGGGGTTAATAACTTTATTATAGTAGCGCTCAGGTCCGCTCGGCAGATTAGGGGTTAATAAGTGTAGGCAGGTGTCGGCGACGTTGAGGGGGGCAGATTAGGGGTTAATAAATATAATATAGGGGTCGGCGGTGTTAGGGGCAGCAGATTAGGGGTACATAAGGATAACGTAGGTGGCGGCGCTTTGCGGTCGGCAGGTTAGGGGTTAATTATTGTAAGCAGCTGGCGGCGACATTGTGGGGGGCAGGTTAGGGGTTAATAAATTTAATATAGGGGTCGGCGGTGTTAGGGGCAGCAGATTAGGGGTACATAAGTATAACGTAGGTGGCGGTCTGCAGATTAGGGGTTAAAAAAATTTAATCGAGTTGCGGCGATGTGGGGGGACCTCGGTTTAGGGGTACATAGGTAGTTTATGGGTGTTAGTGTACTTTAGGGCACAGTAGTTAAGAGCTTTATGAACCGGCGTTAGCCCAGAAAGCTCTTAACTCCTGCTTTTTTTCTGCGGCTGGAGTTTTGTCGTTAGAGCTCTAACGCTCACTTCAGAAACGACTCTAAATACCGGAGTTAGGAAGATCCCATTGAAAAGATAGGATACGCAATTGACGTAAGGGGATCTGCGGTATGGAAAAGTCGCGGCTGAAAAGTGAGCGTTAGACCCTATTTTGAGTGACTCCAAATACCGGCGGTAGCCTAAAACCAGCGTTAGGAGCCTCTAACGCTGGTTTTCACGGCTACCGCCAAACTCTAAATCTAGGCCTAAATTTGACAAAGTTAATACACACGTAAAATATTCATAAAATACATTTGCAATCATCTTGTGTCTATGCTCTAACTTTGTGCATAATTTTATCAAGATATTTCTGATTAAAATTTAAAAATTTAAAAAACAAACATACACCATTATATTGTGTAATAATAAAAAAATTAAAATATCAGAATTTCTAATTATACATAATAATGTATATCACATTTCAATAATAAATATATATGTATGCTGAACATAAATGTAATATTTCATGTCCATTCAAATACCTCTATATCAACTATAACATGTATTCCTTTTTAAGATTGTGATACTTAAATATCTAATTATGAACTAAGTATGACTAATGTATGTAAGCTACTAATATTCGACATTCTTCCTGTGATTCTTAACTAGCATGCATTGGTAAACCAACCTGGATAATGCATGGTCTTTGAAAGTCAATTCAGGGGTAAACAGTTGATCTTCAATAGGTGTCTTATTCATCATTTCATAAATAGAGGACTGAAATACCAATCTAGAAATTAGAAAATCATCTAAGTGTCTGATTGTGATACCTAAATATCGAATTATGAACTAAGTATGACTAATGTATGTAAGCTACTAATATTCGACATTCTTCCTGTGATTCTTAACTAGCATGCATTGGTAAACCAACCTGGATAATGCATGGTCTTTGAAAGTCAATTCAGGGGTAAACAGTTGATCTTCAATAGGTGTCTTATTCATCATTTCATAAATAGAGGACTGAAATACCAATCTAGAAATTAGAAAATCATCTAAGTGTCTGATTGTGATACCTAAATATCAAATTATGAACTAAGTATGACTAATGTATGTAAGTAACTAATATTCGACATTCTTCCTGTGATTCTTAACTAGCATGCATTGGTAAACCAACCTGGATAATGCATGGTCTTTGAAAGTCAATTCAGGGGTAAACAGTTGATCTTCTTATTCATCTTATTCATCATTTCATAAATAGAGGACTGAAATACCAATCTAGAAATTAGAAAATCATCTAAGTGTCTGATTGCGATACCTAAATATTGAATTATGAACTAAGTATGACTAATGTATGTAAGCTACTAATATTCGACATTCTTCCTGTGATTCTTAACTAGCATGCATTGGTAAACCAACCTGGATAATGCATGGTCTTTGAAAGTCAATTCAGGGGTCAACAGTTGATCTTCAATAGGTGTTTTATTCATCATTTCATAAATAGAGGACTGAAATACCAATCTAAAAATTAGAAAATCATCTAAGTGTCTCCAATAGGATGCCTCCACAGCCTTATTCTATCAAATAGTTGGCACTTACCATGTGAACATGTCTTTGTATGCTTTTCAAGGTCAGCAGATTTGAAAGATAATGCCAGACATGATCCCATTGGTATTCTTCAATTTCAATCTTGTCTTTTTCCACTGTCAGTCTGGGAATTCTTCACTGTCATTCTTCGAATTCTTCCCCTTTCAGTCTTTACATGAAGTCATCTCCCTAATGGCATAATTTGTTTTATTAAAATTACTAATACAAGTGTGTGAATCAGTTCTGTACCCCTCTCCCACCCCCCCATTTCTGAATCAATTTCTGTCACTAGCTTACTAAGCGTGTGTAGCATCTTGTGTTATGTTCTATGAAGTGTGAAGATGAGTCATATTGAGCAGAACTAACCTCTAATGTGTGACATTGAACCATAGTCATGCTAGAGGATAGTTATGCTAGAGGATCCCTTGCTGAGTATTTACATTTTAAGTAATGTGTAAACTAAATACTATTTTCGAAAATGTATGCCATATGATGTATTTGTGTACAATTCATGCCAGCAACAGTCCATACATCTATACTTACCAGCTGATGTCCTCTTTAAAAACTAGGTGGCAAAGACTCGCTACAGGACCCAATGACCAGAGCATCACCTATATTAATAAATGAAACACATTTTTAGCATTTGATGAATATCTTCCCATTTCAGCTAAGACATGCTACATATGCGTATTTCTCCTAAACCAAACCTTGTGTAAAATAAAAACTAAATGGTTACATTGCATTCTCTGAGCATTTAAGGTAAGACATGCTACATATCTGCATTGAACTAAAACTAGACATTACCGGAAAGAGACAATGACATGGTTAAATTGCATTAGCTAATATCTTCCCATTTCAGCTAAGACATGCTACATATGCGTATTTCTCCTAAACCAAACCTTGTGTAAAATAAAAACTAAATGGTTACATTGCATTCTCTGAGCATTTAAGGTAAGACATGCTACATATCTGCATTGAACTAAAACTAGACATTTGCGGAAATAAAAATAAATGGTTAAATTGCATCCTATAGCTGAACATTACGCTAACATTTTAAAACTACAGTGGCAATTGTCAAACTAATTAACCATGTTGTGCACAAATACTCACCAACGAGATAACCAGGGGGCATTTGTCTTTCCTCAAACGGTCTCCACAGGGACGACTGAGCGAGGATGCGGGCATCATGACAAGCTCCTCCAAAATTCGCACACACATGCATAATCCTCATCTGTGCGTCACAAACATACTGCACGTTGAGGCTATGAAAATGTTTGCGATTTCTGAAGGGCAAGTCATCAATTGGAGCATGCAGCACAATGTGGGTACAATCTATGGCTCCCAAGACATTGGGCAATTGAGCAATATCAAAGAATTCCCGCTTCAGGTGCCTCCAATCACCATCATTCTGTGGGAATCCTATGTATTGCTTACTGATACGTACCATGGCGTCCAGAAAGTTATCAAACACCACAGAGAATGTACCTTGAGCCAGGCCATGCATGTACATTTCTCCGGATTGAAAACTCCCGGAGGCCAGGACGTATAGACAACTTAGCATCTTACTCATGGCGGGAACAGCAGTCCTTATTCTTATACGTGGCTCCAAATGAGGTTTAAGAAGATCGTAAAGGCCAATGAGCTGTTCGCGATTGAGCCGATACTTATCATAAACCTCAAAGTCGCTCATGTTTTCCAAGGTGGGTCTCACCCTGTAGACACGAGGACCTCGAACCAGACGACCCCTTCGTCTCAGTCTGAGCCGCCAAGGCTGCCTGATTTGATCAACAGCTAGTTCGCCAATAGCAGCACCAGCAGTGTCTACCATGTTATTGTTATATGCTTGTATAATGTGGCTATTCCCAGAGAACCTTAAGTAAAACAGGCTTATACAAAAGGTTATTACCAAGGGAGATAGCTGGTTTACTTAGTACAAGTTCTTTTTATAACACTTTACAAAATCAAAATAAAGTGAATAAAACAGATGAAATGAAGCCTTTGTATATTTTACACAGTTGTAAAGAGTTGTGTTCTTTAAAGATAGAAGGCAGCAAACAAGCAGCTTATTGGTATTGTCTGAGAAAAGCAGAATTTTATAGCAAAGTCTCTTTATAGTTAAGCTTAGAAATGAGAAACTGATTTGCAGTCTGCAGTGTCCATATATCAAGAGGTATCAGGTTACAGCAGGCAGAGTGTGTGATGCAGAGAGAAGGAGAGAGCCAGATTTAACCAGTTGTGAGCACTTTAACAGTTTGTATGTCAGCAGAACTTTGGATAAGAATATATACAGCTAGAGACAATTGTATATAAAATTAATGATACTTGCGAGTGAGTTTAGAACTGCAGAGAGCGAAGTTGGCACTGAGTCAAAATGGATCACAGCAGGGAAGATGTTCTTATTTCCTGGTAGAGGTAAACACTCAGTAATGGAGCTGGCTGGAAAATCAGACTGCAGGGTTAACACAGACTTGCAAGAGTTGCTGCCAAAGACTGTTCCTTGAAGTGTAAAGCAGCAGGAAATGCTTCTTAGGTTTAGAAGCTGGAGAAATGACAACAAGGATTTCCTTTAACAGGTACAAAAGCAGGATCTGTAGATTTTAGCTTTAGAGCTTGAAGCAGAGTGGGAACTACAAACTTCAATTATCAAGCAAAGCACAGGTGTACTGAACACACCTTTAAAGGGAGGTGAAGGAGTAGGTTGGTCTTAGTTCTTAAAGCTACAGGAATATGACAGATCCCCCCTTTCAGGGGCGCCCCCTTCCCGGATCCAAACCTGGTTTGTCAGGATGTAGACAATGGAAGGATGTGAGCAATTGGGGAGCATGTAAGTCCCTAAGGGGTATCCAAGAATCCTCCTCATGACCATACCCTTTCCAATGTACTAGATACTCAATTGTTCTACCCCGGCGGCGCGAATCCAGAATTGATTCCACTTCGAATTCCGTTTGATCTTTTATCAGCTGAGGAGAGTCCTCGATGACTTGAGGAATATTAACATCAGATCCTTGATAGGGTTTAAGTAGAGAAACATGGAAGGATGGGTGTATCCTGTAAGATACAGGTAGATCAAGAATCGCTGCATTAGGGTTGATCATTCTTTTTATCTTGAACGGACCTATGAACTGGTTAGCCAGTTTTTTGCTTGGTACCTTTAATTTGAGGTTTTTTGTTGAGAGCCAAACTCTATCGCCAACTGAGTATTGAGGTGGAGTTAGATGTTTTTTATCAAAATAACTCTTTTGGGTACATTTAGATTTCTCTAAGTGAATCTTTAGGGAAGTCAAAGTTTGTTTCAAATTAGAGACATAATCCAGAGCATAAGGTGATTTTGAGGTGGAGATGAAGTTGGGTACAGTGGTTGGATGGTAACCATAAGTGGCAAAGAAGGGTGAAACTTTAGTAGAAGAGTTGATGGAGTTGTTGTATGCGAACTCTGCAAGCGGTAACCATTCAACCCAGTCATCCTGGTTCTGTGAGATATAACACCTTAAGTATTGCTCCAAAGTCTGATTCAGTCTTTCAGTAAGGCCATTAGATTGGGGATGAAATGCTGTTGTCATTCTAGAGGAGATTCTTAACAATTTACATAGTGCCTTCCAAAACCTGGATGTGAATTGAGTCCCTCGATCAGTGACTATAGAGGTCGGTAAACCATGGAGTTTCACAATGTGATCAAAGAATGTTTTAGCTGTTGTGATAGCGTTTGGAATTCTCTTAAGAGGTATGAAATGAGAGAGTTTAGTAAGATGATCTATAACCACTAATATGGTTGTGAATGAATTAGATGGTGGTAATTCGACTATGAAGTCCATTCCAATCATGGTCCAAGGGACTTCAGGTATAGGTAATGGTTTTAGTAAACCAAAAGGTCTGTGGTGTTCTTTTTTGCAAGCAGCACATACGTGACAATCTGACACAAAGGTAACCACATCTTGTCTTAAACCAGGCCACCACTAATTCCTTGCTAATAAATCCTGGGTTTTAGTGATTCCAGGATGACCGGACATAGGGTTCGTATGATGTAGATGTAGGATCTCCTTCCTTACAGAAGGAGGAACGTATAACAAGTTGTTGTAGAAGTATAATCCTGAAGTGGCGTCCTTTACGCAGCATGATGGAATGGTAGAATCCTTTAGTAAAGCTAATAAAATGTCTTTTTGTAGGCTAGAAGTTACAGCTATAAACTTGGTCGACGGTATAACTGTTTGTTGTTCTTCCTTTTCATTATGTTTAATGAAAGAACGGGAAAGAGCATCAGCTTGGATGTTCCTTGAACCTGGTCTATATGTGATCTGAAAGTTAAATCGGTCCAGGAATAAAGACCATCGGACTTGTCTTGATGACAAGGTCTTGTTTTTTCTAAGATATTGTAAATTCTTATGATCTGTAAGAACTGTAAAAGGTTTGAGTGTCCCTTCCAGTAGGTGTCTCCAGTGTTCCAGGGCACATTTGATAGCTAGAAGTTCCAGGTCCCCCACGGAGTAATTCCTTTCAGCTATAGACAGGAGTCGAGAGTAAAAAGCTACAGGATGTAGGACTGAAGTATCGGTTTGTTGTTGGGAGAGAATAGCACCAATACCAACAGTAGAAGCATCAACCTCTAACACAAATTGGAATTCTGGATTAGGAAGCTGTAGGATAGGTGCTGAAGTAAAACATTATTTTAAATGCTCAAAAGCTTGTTGGGCTTCTACAGTCCAAACCAGTCGATTCTTACCGGTTAACTTAGTTAGAGGTTGGACAATGGATGAAAATCCTTTGATGAATCTCCTATAAAAATTAGAGAAGCCTAGAAACCTCTGAAGTGATTTCACAGAGGTAGGTACAGGCCATTTGAGTATGGATGTAACCTTCTCTGGATCCATGTTTACACCGTTAGGGGAAATTATGTAACCCAAAAATTTTATTGTCTTTACATGGAATACACATTTCTCAGCCTTGGCGTATAGCTGATGTTCTCTTAATCTAGACAAAACCCATCTTACATGTTTTACATGATCAGTTAGATTTTTGGAGTATATCAAAATATCGTCTAGATATATTACAACACACACATCCATTAAGTCTTTGAAAATATCGTTTATGAAAAATTGAAATGTGGCCGGAGCATTAGTTAAGCCGAATGGCATAACATTATATTGAAAGAGACCATAACGGGTTCTAAATGCTGTTTTCCATTCGTCACCGCTTTTTATCCTGATTAAATTGTATGCTCCCTTCAAATCTAGTTTGGTAAAAATGGTTGCATCTGTTAACCGTTCAAGTAATTCAGGTATTAAAGGAAGTGGATACCTATTTTTAATCGTAATAGAGTTTAATGCTCTGTAGTCAATGATTGGGCGTAAGGTCCCATCTTTATTTGTGACAAAGAATATGCCCGCTGCTGCAGGTGAGGTTGAGGTAGAAATAAAACCTTTCCTTAGATTATCGTCTAGGTACTCTCTGAGAAATTTTAATTCTTTTTGAGAGAGTGGAAAAATTCGGCCGAACAGTATGATAGACCCAGGTTTAGTATCAATGGGGCAATCATAAGGTCTGTGTGGAGGTAGATTTTCGGCTTCCTTAAGGTCAAATACATCTGAAAAGTCTGAATACTGCAATGGTATATGTGGGTGCAGAGTTTTGATTTCCACACAGGGAAAACAGGTAGCAGAACAGTATGGGGAAGAGAAAGTTACTTTGTTACTGCTCCAGTCTATTTGAGGGTTGTGTTTTCTTAACCAAGGATAACCCAATATTAAGGGGTGTAGTGAGCTAGGAATGATATCAAACGTAATGTATTCTGTATGACCCATGTTACAAGAGACAAGTAAAGGAACAGTATGGTGTGTGATTGGGCCTTTTAAATAAGTAGAGCCATCAATAACCTTCACATAGATAGGGGTTTGCTTTTGCACACAAGGTATTTTATTAGTATATACAAGGGTTTTGTCAATGAAGCTTCCATAAGCTCCAGAATCAATCAGCGCCTCAGTCTTGAGAAGATGTTGGTCCCACTGTAAAGACAATGTGAGAGTTAATTGTGATTCATGAATGTTATCAGTATTTGGGTTAACTATAAGAATCTTACCCCTTTTTTGCCGGTTCAGAATAGGGCAGGAAGAGACACTGTGTTCTTTATTCCCACAGTACATACAGAGGTTTGATATCCTCCTTCTCTGTTTCTCTTCTTGGGATAATGGTCCACGGATGGCCCCAATTTCCATGGGCACAGGGGCTGTGGAGGTTTTTTCAGCATGAGAGGGTGTAAACCTTTTGAGGTAAGTTTCTGGGTGTTGTTTTTCGGCTCTCCTCTCTCTGTATCGTCTGTCCATGGCTATGCATATCTTTATGAGGGATTCCATGGTGTCTGGAGGTTCAATGCGAGAGATCTCATCCTTAAGATGTTCAGAGAGACCTAAACGAAATTGGTTTTTTAGACTTACAGTATTCCACTGTGAATCTGTAGCCCAGAGCTGAAAATCTGCCACATAGTCCTCAACTGGACGTTTGCCTTGCTTCAGGGAGCGCAAATTTGTTTCTGCTGTTAACTGGGTGTTGCAATCCTCATATAAGACAGCCATCTCCTTAAAAAATTCACTGATAGAATTCAAAATAGGATCATCAGTTTCATAAAACTTATCAGCCCACGAACGGGGATCTCCAGTTAGATAAGAGATGGTAGTACAAACCTTGATCTTGTCAGTATAATATGTCCTGGGCTTCATGGAAAACATCAGCATGCATGCATTTCTGAATTCACGAAAGCGTGTTCTTTCACCAGAAAAAATGCGTGGAGGGTTAACCTGTGGTTCAGGGTGATCAGCCTCTTTCCTTGAAAAGAAATCATTCATTAACCTCTTCAGGGTGTGGTTTTCATTTTTATCTTCAGTCAAACCTTGTGCTAAAATTTCAACTTTCTGGTTTAAGGAAGCTATTTCAATTGCCATTGAGGCAGGATCCATGATTTTTTTTTTTTTTTTTTTTTTTTATACAAGCTTTAAACTATAATGTATATATGTTAGTAAATTTCTTTATGGCTTGATAATTCTGTTATAAGCTTGTATAATGTGGCTATTCCCAGAGAACCTTAAGTAAAACAGGCTTATACAAAAGGTTATTACCAAGGGAGATAGCTGGTTTACTTAGTACAAGTTCTTTTTATAACACTTTACAAAATCAAAATAAAGTGAATAAAACAGATGAAATGAAGCCTTTGTATATTTTACACAGTTGTAAAGAGTTGTGTTCTTTAAAGATAGAAGGCAGCAAACAAGCAGCTTATTGGTATTGTCTGAGAAAAGCAGAATTTTATAGCAAAGTCTCTTTATAGTTAAGCTTAGACATGAGAAACTGATTTGCAGTCTGCAGTGTCCATATATCAAGAGGTATCAGGTTACAGCAGGCAGAGTGTGTGATGCAGAGAGAAGGAGAGAGCCAGATTTAACCAGTTGTGAGCACTTTAACAGTTTGTATGTCAGCAGAACTTTGGATAAGAATATATACAGCTAGAGACAATTGTATATAAAATTAATGATACTTGCGAGTGAGTTTAGAACTGCAGAGAGCGAAGTTGGCACTGAGTCAAAATGGATCACAGCAGGGAAGCTGTTCTTATTTCCTGGTAGAGGTAAACACTCAGTAATGGAGCTGGCTGGAAAATCAGACTGCAGGGTTAACACAGACTTGCAAGAGTTGCTGCCAAAGACTGTTCCTTGAAGTGTAAAGCAGCAGGAAATGCTTCTTAGGTTTAGAAGCTGGAGAAATGACAACAAGGATTTCCTTTAACAGGTACAAAAGCAGGATCTGTAGATTTTAGCTTTAGAGCTTGAAGCAGAGTGGGAACTACAAACTTCAATTATCAAGCAAAGCACAGGTGTACTGAACACACCTTTAAAGGGAGGTGAAGGAGTGGGTTGGTCTTAGTTCTTAAAGCTACAGGAATATGACAGTCATCGTCATCCATCTTTCAAAACAGCGTAACAAGGTATGCACTTGATCTGATGTGGATCACAAGTGATGCTTTGGCCATGTTGTTTGGGGGATTTATAGTACAATTAGTCCAATGGTAGTGAGTTTGTAATGATTGCTGATTGTATTCACTTGTTTGTATGTGAGCGGCGCAAATGCTTTCACAGTGGGCGTTTTTTTGTTGTTTGCTGAAATGTTGTTTTCCCACAATGAATCTCAATGTGAAAGTGTCAAATATCACACATACAGTGCATGTTTGTAATGTTTGATCATATGCGTAATCAATATTTCTTAAACGCGATCTTATAGTAACAAGCACACGTCCAGGCTAACATGAATGAAAGTGCATAGTTGTGTATAATGTGCATCGAATGTGATCGATCAATGTTGCTGCAACATTGTTTGTAAACGATAAAGTAACATCTGCCATCTGTAGTATTGTATATATAAGTGATTGGCGAGCTGTCAATATTGTACGCGTCCCTTTAAAATCGCAATAATAATTCAGAACTTCCCGTCTGCCATCTGTAGTATTGTATATATAAGTGATTGGCGAGCTGTCAATATTGTATGCGTCCCTTTAAAATCGCAATAATAATTCAGAACTTCCCGTCTGCCATCTGTAGTATTGTATATAAAAGTGATTGGCGAGCTGTCAATATTGAATGCGTCCCTTTAAAATCGCAATAATAATTCAGAACTTCCCATCTGCCATCTGTAGTATTGTATATATAAGTGATTGCCGAGCTGTCAATATTGTATGCGTCCCTTTCAAATCGCAATAATAATTCAGAACTTCCCGTCTGCCATCTGTAGTATTGTATATATAAGTGATTGCCGAGCTGTCAATATTGTATGCGTCCCTTTCAAATCGCAATAATAATTCAGAACTTCCCGTCTGCCATCTGTAGTATTGTATATATAAGTGATTTCCGAGCTGTCAATATTGTATGCGTCCCATTCAAATCTCAATAATACTGAATAACTTCCGGCTGTCATCTGTAGTATTGTATATATAAGTGATTGCCGAGCTGTCAATATTGTATGCGTCCCATTAAAATCGCACTAATACTGAATAACTTCCGGCTGTCATCTGTAGTATTGTATATATAAGTGATTGCCGAGCTGTCAATATTGTATGCGTCCCATTCAAATCTCAATAATACTGAATAACTTCCGGCTGTCATCTGTAGTATTGTATATATAAGTGATTGCCGAGCTGTCAATATTGTATGCGTCCCATTCAAATGGCACTAATACTGAATAACTTCCGGCTGTCATCTGTAGTATTATATATATAAGTGATTTGCGATCTGACAATATTTATTAATTGTCCCATTCAAATCTCCCTAATAATGCTGTTCCAAACTGTTATTTACGTATATGTTGTATTGTAGTATTGAGTGTTAAAGTTCAGAAAGGGGCGGTACAGTCGTGAATATGTAATGTGTATGGTTGAATCTTCTAATGACGTCATGATATTATTAACCTGCCTATGTAGTTCTGAAATCCTCATTGTGCTGTTGTATTGTGCTACATTGTTATTGTGTGCTGAATAAAATCTAAATGTGTGCTTTGTGGTTGCGTGATGGGTGATGCGTGTTATGTACATGTACGTATATATTGTGATTGTGTCCCACATATGCTGACTTCTATATAGCGGTCTGGCATTGTTGTTCCTTCCCATAAAGTGACATCTGTAATCTGGTGTAATGATGTTCTTCTTGTACGTAATTCCTAATGGTTTATTGTGATGGAATCATGATGTTAAAAGTACATTAAAATCCATATGTTCTGTTTTGTGATTCCTAGAGAGAATGTAATGTGTTTTTCCACCATCATTTGAATGCACATGTATGAGTGAATGCTAAAAGTTATGTATGTGCATCCATGACTGATCATGTGTTAAGCCTATGTATATATGCAGTTGCTGCAAGCATATGAGTTGAATAAATGAAATGCAATAATAAAGGTAAACGAGAGGTGTTTCCCATTGTGTACTGTTTGTGAATCCTGAAATTTTAAAATTATTTTTGTGTCCGTTTAAATGTGATTTTTTTGTTTAAAATGTTTGTTACTAGTGATGTTGATTTGTAGTTGATGTAATATAAAAGTATGAAACAATTTAATGCTGTTGTGAATATTCAATAAGTAAAATCCATAAGTATACCATAGGGAAATAGGCATTTCTTGATCTATTTGTCATAGCTGGGTCTAACGCAGAAAAGCAGGAATTTTTTTCCTATTTCTAGCGCTGGTATTTGGAGTTTTTAGGTCTACGCTATTTGCGTGCGTTAGGGAAATCTGTCTTTCACGTGCACGAGCACGTCTTCCCCATAGAAGTCAATGGAGGCTCTAAATTTTGCTAATTTTTTTTTTTCAAAGACTGGTTTTCCTCGTAAAGTGAGTGACGTCATGAGCTTGTGTGAAAAAGTAACTAAATCGTGTTCATTTTTAAATAAATAACTTTTTTGTGTATGTCATGTGGTGTATATTGTTTGTATGCATCGATGAGTGTATGTTTGTGATAATAATTAGTTAGATGTAGCTATATGAGGGTCTTTTCCCATGTGTCAATGTAAGTCAATGGCAAAATGGATTTGTGTTGTTTTTTTTCTAACACCCGAGATCTCGCAACTTTGATCCTTTGTATTTTGATGAAAAAATATTAAATCTGAAAAATAAATATAGTGTAGTGTTTGTATGAGTGTAAGTGTACTTTATGTAATATTTGTTTTGTGATTCGTGGATGTTTATTTTGTCGGTATATGTTAACTACTGGGTTTGAGCTGTCGGTAGAGATTTGAGCGTTGGGTGATTTTTGAGTGTCGGTAACAAAAATCTAAATACCGGAGTCTCTAACGCTGGTTTTGACGGCTAACGCCAAACTCTAAATCTAGGCCTAAGATAGCTACAATATAACTAATAGTTACATTGTAGCTATCTTAGGGTTTATTTTTATTTTACAGGCAACTTTGTATTTATTTTAACTAGGTACAATAGTTATTAAATAGTTAATAACTATTTAATAACTACCTAGCTAAAATAAATACAAATTTACCTGTAAAATAAATCCTAACCTAAGTTACAATTACACCTAACACTACACTATCATTAAATTAATTAAATAAATGAATCCTATTTAAAACTAAATACTTACCTGTAAAATAAACTAATAGTTACATTGTAGCTATTTTAGGATTTATATTTATTTTACAGGCAACTTTGTATTTATTTTAACTAGGTAAAATAGCTATTAAATAGTTATTGACTATTTAATAGCTACCTAGTTAAAATAATTACAAAATTACCTGTAAAATAAATCCTAACCTAAGTTACAATTAAACCTAACACTACACTGTCATTAAATAAATTAACTACAAGTACCTACAATTATCTACAATTAAATAAACTAAACTAAAGTACAAAACAAAACAAAACACTAAATTACAAAAAAAACCCTCACTAAATTACAAAAAATAAAAAAATATTACAAGAATTTTAAACTAATTACACCTAATCTAAGCCCCCTAATAAGATAACAAAGCCCCCCAAAATAAAAAATGCCCTACCCTATGCTAAATTACAAAAGTTAACAGCTCTATTACCTTACCAGCCCTTAAAAGGGCTTTTTGCGGGGCATGCCCCAAAGAAAACAGCTCTTTTGCCTGTAAAAAAAACCCCACAATACCACCCCCCAACTTTACAACCCACCACCCACATACCCCTACTCTAACCCAAACCCCCCTTAAATAAACCTAACACTACCCCCCTGAAGATCTCCCTACCTTGAGTCGTGTTCACCCAGCCGGACCGAAGTCTTCATCCGATCGGGCAGAAGAGGACATCCAGACCGGCAATTTTAAACTAATTACAGCTAATCTAAGCCCCCTAATAAAATAACAAAGCCCCCCAAAATAAAAAAATGCCCTACCCTATACTAAATTACAAAAGTTAACAGCTCTATTACCTTACCAGCCCTTAAAAGGGCTTTTTGCGGGGCATGCCCCAAAGAAAACAGCTCTTTTGCCTGTAAAAAAAACCCCACAATACCCCCCCCAACATTACAACCCACCACCCACATACCCCTACTCTAACCCAAACCCCCCTTAAATAAACCTAACACTACCCCCCTGAAGATCTCCCTACCTTGAGTCGTGTTCACCCAGCCGGGCCGAAGTCTTCATCCAATCGGGCAGAAGAGGACATCCAGACCGGCAATTTTAAACTAATTACAGCTAATCTAAGCCCCCTAATAAAATAACAAAGCCCCCCAAAATAAAAAAATGCCCTACCCTATACTAAATTACAAAAGTTAACAGCTCTATTACCTTACCAGCCCTTAAAAGGGCCTTTTGCGGGTCATGCCCCAAAGAAAACAGCTCTTTTGCCTGTAAAAAAAAACACCACCCCCAACATTACAACCCACCACCCACATACCCCTACTCTAACCCAAACCCCCTTAAATAAACCTAACACTACCCCCCTGAAGATCTCCTTACCTTGAGTCGTGTTCACCCAGCCGGGCCGAAGTCTTCATCCGATGGGGCAGAAGAGGACATCCAGATCGGCAGAAGTGTTCATCCAAGCGGGGCAAGAAGAGGTCTTCCATCCATCAGAAAAGTATCAAAATACAAACAAACACTAAATTACCAAAAATAATAAAATATTACAATAATTTTAAACTAATTACACCTAATCTAAGCCCCCTACTAGCTATTAATATAGCTACAATATAACTAATAGTTACATTGTAGCTATTTTAGGATTTATTTTTATTTTACAGGCAACTTGGCATTTATTTTAACTAGGTACAATAGTTATTAAATAGTTAATAACTATTTAATAACTACCTAGCTAAAATAAATACAAATTTACCTGTAAAATAAATCCTAACCTAAGTTACAATTACACCTAACACTACACTATCATTAAATTAATTAAATAAATGAATCCTATTTAAAACTAAATACTTACCTGTAAAATAAACCCTAATATAGCTGCAATATAACTAATAGTTACATTGTAGCTATTTTAGAATTTATATTTATTTTACAGGCAACTTTTTATTTATTTTAACTAGGTAAAATAGCTATTAAATAGATATTGACTATTTAAGAGCTACCTAGTTAAAATAATTACAAAATTACCTGTAAAATAAATCCTAACCTAAGTTACAATTAAACCTAACACTACACTATCATTAAATAAATTAACTACAAGTACCTACAATTAAATACAATGAAATAAACTAAACTAAAGTACAAAAAAACCCACTAAATTACAAAAAATAAAAAAATATTACAAGAATTTTAAACTAATTACACCTAATCTAAGCCCCCTAATAAAATAACAAAGCCCCCCAAAATAAAAAAATGCCCTACCCTATACTAAATTACAAAAGATAACAGCTCTATTACCTTACCAGCCCTTAAAAGGGCCTTTTGCAGGTCATGCCCCAAAGAAAACAGCTCTTTTGCCTGTAAAAAAACCCACAATACCCCCCCCCACAATACAACCCACCACCCACATACCCCTACTCTAACACAAACCCCCCTTAAATAAACCTAACACTACCCCCCTGAAGATCTCCCTACCTTGAGTCGTGTTCACCCAGCTGGACCGAAGTCTTCATCCGATTGGGCAGAAGAGGACATCCAGACCGGCAGAAGTCTTCATCCAAGCGGGGAAAGAAGAGGTCTTCCATCCATCAGAAAAGTACCAAAAAACAAACAAACACTAAATTACCAAAAATAATAAAATATTACAATAATTTTAAACTAATTACACCTAAACTAAGCCCCCTACTAGCTATTATAGCTACAATATAACTAATAGTTACATTGTAGCTATTTTAGGATTTATATTTATTTTACAGGCAACTTTGCATTTATTTTTTTTTTATTTTTTTTTATTTTTTTAGTTTCTCCATTGCCCATTATTTTTTTTTTATTTTTTTTATTTTTTTATTTTCAAAGAGCTTTATTAAAATAACTTGAGGTTTTACAGCAGATCTCAAAAATACATGGATTACTTCATAGGTGTTACAAAAAGGTATTTCACATTGTTAAGACCATGCAACAGCTATCATTATGCAATACTCATATTTTACTGCATTATTATGTGATGAAGATTTAATACACTGGATATGAAATCAGCAATGGTATTACGTGAACATTCCCACTTCCAGCAGTGCAATCGTTATCTATTATACATTAAAAATAAAAATAAATTATAAGAGAAGAAAAAGATGAGATAAGGCAATGAGCATTAGTTATTAAACCTCGATTTTGCCCCCTGCTATCGAAATAGGCCTCTCTTGGACCCTGTATGTATATAGGCAATGTGGGGGTTATATGTGTGAATAAAACATAACAACAAACAAAACAAATAACAAGATGAAAGATCATAAATGAATGAACATTCACTTCCTCACTAAAGCACACCTTCTAGATCAGTGTATGTTGTAATTGCTCCCCCATGTTTAATTATGTGTACTTATGAAGACCACTCTTGGGTCCAAGACAGATACTTATATGAACAGTATTGGGTGTATTTCAAGATGTGTGGAGAAGCTGAGGGGTAAGGGAAGCTAACAATTATAATATAACCACAACGGTGTAATGGGTAACATAGGATCTATGTGCTGTGAGTCCATATCAAGCTTGTATATTTTAAAACTAGTTCCCAAATTTGCAGGAACTTAATATGGAGTAAGAATAGGTTATGAGTAGTAAGTGAGTTATTAAGAATTAATCATGGGAATATTATATAAGAACTGAGGTCAGGGGCTAAGACGATATTTCCTATTCTTCATCTCAGATTTTAAAGCTCATACAACCAAGCAAACAAACCTTGTTAAAAATATAAACAAAAATAATCTCAATACATTTCTGAAACAAACATCATAAAATTGAACGCCTCCGTCTTGGTTTTATTAAGTGAGTCTTTAGATAGAGGCTTTCACCCTCATTCCCCAAGGCTTTGCTAGCGTACTCTATTCATTTAACAAGCTGACAAGTTTCTTAGTGATGATACTGATGCTAATGTGTCCCCAAACAAGAGAAGGGGAGGGTGAGGGTAAATAAGGAGCAGGTCTATAACTAGGGTATAAACGTCAAGCATTTCAACAACTTATTTAATAAGGTTAGACATAACTGTTATGAAGTTACCAGCACTCCATTTATGTGGCTTTGGCTGATGGCATTTGTTGCAACAGGGGGCGAAACCGGCCACATGCTGTCTGAGAGGGGCAACCGCAGGCTACCCCTCTCCTTTCTTCGGGGTATAACTGCTTTTGTGTGAGCAGAGGATGTTTCGCCAGATGCTGACATGGGATATGATCATAAGTCTCCTCACCATTTCGTCTGGCTGCTGCGTTGCCAATGTTGAGAAGTTATAATGTTCTGCTTTCCCGTCTGCTGAAGTGTGTAGCATCCTCCCCTCATCTGCCCGAGGACACGGGACCCCCGCCAGAGGCATCTCCTCAGGCCAGGCAGTGTGACTATTATGCTTCCTTGTAATGCTGACAGGAGGAGGCTGTGTGAAAAGTATTGCGTTCAGTTCTCTGTGCGTGCTGTTGCTATGCCCCATGCGGGCTTTCTGTAATGGCGGATGGCCATGCTGGGTATGCGACGTGCTTGTCTGAATCGGTGGTACTGTATCAAGCAGGTTCCCTTTTTCTGGAGGCTTGTGCAGGCTTATTTGTATGCGCTGTATCAGATGGTCATATGGCGCCCTGTCTATTAAATTTTGCAAGAGTAGCTCCAGTTTCCTTAGGTGTCTGTCAGGTTGCTGAGTGTTACTCACTTCTGCCATGTCCATTATTTCAGATGTCTTTCGAGCGTAACAGGAAAAGAAAGAGAAAAGACAATAAGGCGCTGATACTGCTGTCCCCCAATACAACCTGCTTTCCCGTGTGTGTGATATGTTGTGAAGAAATTTCAGCAAGTCGGGTTCTACCGACAGCGCTGATACCCCGTTTCTTCTCAGGGGGGGGGGGGTGTAAGCCTGACAGTGGGCCGCCGCCCTAGGCCTTCTTTTCCCGATCTGTTTCTCCGAGGTCATAAAAGCAGACAATAAGTCCAATACCGTGTCACTTTCAGTGACAGTGTGATATTCTATTGTAGTGTGGTGTTAATATTGCTGCTGTTAACAATAATCGGCGGATTATCAGTTTTTCTGCTGGAGCATTCAGAAGATGCGTCCTCACTAGAACGCTGCACGGACACGCACCCAACTTTGCATTTATTTTAACTAGGTACAATAGTTATTAAATAGTTAATAACTATTTAATAACTACCTAGCTAAAATAAATACAAATTTACCTGTAAAATAAATCCTAACCTAAGTTACAATTACACCTAACACTACACTATCATTAAATTAATTAAATAAATGAATCCTATTTAAAACTAAATACTTACCTGTAAAATAAACCCTAATATAGCTACAATATAACTAATAGTTACATTGTAGCTATTTTAGGATTTATATTTATTTTACAGGCAACTTTGTATTTATTTTAACTAGGTAAAATAGCTGTTAAATATATATTTACTGTTTAATAGCTACCTAGTTAAAATAATTACAAAATTACCTGTAAAATAAATCCTAACCTAAGTTGCAATTAAACCTAACACTACACTATCATTAAATAAATTAAATAAATTAACTACAAGTACCTACAATTAAATACAATGAAATAAACTAAACTAAAGTACAAAAAAAACAAACAATAAATTACAAAAAATAAAAAAATATTACAAGAATTTTAAACTAAGTACACCTAATCTACGCCCCCTAATAAAATAACAAAGCCCCCCAAAATAAAAAATGCCCTACCCTATACTAAATTACAAAAGTTAACAGCTCTATTACCTTACCAGCCCTTAAAAGGGCTTTTTGTGGGGCATGCCCCAAAGAAAACAGCTCTTTTGCCTGTAAAAAAAAACACAATACCCCCCCACATTACAACCCACCACCCACATACCCCTACTCTAACCCAAACCCCCCTTAAATAAACCTAACACTACCACCCTGAAGATCTCCATACCTTGAGTCATGTTCACCCAGCCGGGCCGAAGTCTTCATCCGATGGGGCAGAAGAGGACATCCAGACCGGCAGAAGTCTTCATCCAAGCGGGGCAAGAAGCGGTCTTCCATCCATCAGAAGTCTTGATCCAGGCGCCATCTTCTATGTTCATCCATCTGGAGTGGAGCGGCAGCATCCTGAATACATCCGACGCGGAGCATCCTCTTCTTTCTTGATCCGACGACTAAATGACTGTACCTTTAAGTGACGTCATCCAAGATGGCGTCCCTTGAATTCTGATTGGTTGATAGGATTCTATCAGCCAATCGGAATTAAGGTAGGAAAAATCTGAATGGCTGATGGAATCAGCCAATCAGATTTAAGTTAAATCCGATTGGCTGATCCAATCAGCCAATCAGATTGACCTCGCATTCTATTGGCTGATCGGAACAGGGCATTTTTTTATTTTGGGGGCTTTGTTACTTTATTAGGGGGCTTAGATTAGGTGTAATTAGTTTAAAATTCTTGTAATATTTTTTTATTTTTTGTAATTTAGTTTAGTTTATTTAATTGTATTTAATTGTAGGTACTTGTAGTTAATTTATTTAATGATAGTGTAGTGTTAGGTTTAATTGTAACTTAGGTTAGGATTTATTTTACAGGTAATTATTTTAACTAGGTAGCTATTAAATAGTCAATAACTATTTAATAGCTATTGTAACTAGTTAAAATAAATACAAAGTTGCCTGTAAAATAAATATAAATCCTAAAATACCTACAATGTATCTATTAGTTATATTGCAGCTATATTAGGATTTATTTTACCGGTAAGTATTTAGTTTTAAATAGGATTCATTTATTTAATTAATTTAATGATAGTGTAGTGTTAGGTGTAATTGTAACTTAGGTTAGGATTTATTTTACAGGTAAATTTGTATTTATTTTAGCTAGGTAGTTATTAAATAGTTATTAACTATTTAATAACTACTGTACCTAGTTAAAATAAATACAAAGTTGCCTGTAAAATAAATATAAATCATAAAATAGCTACAATGTAATTATTAGTTATATTGCAGCTATATTAGGGTTTATTTTACAGGTAAGTATTTAGTTTTAAATAGGATTCATTTATTTAATTAATTTAATGATAGTGTAGTGTTAGCTGTAATTAGTTTAAAATTGCCGGTCTGGATGTCCTCTTCTGTCCCATCGGATGAAGACTTCGGCCCGGCTGGGTGAACACGACTCAGGGTAGGGAGATCTTCAGGGGGGTAGTGTTAGGTTTTTAAATTTATTTAATGTTGGGGGGTGGTGTTTTTTTTTACAGGCAAAAGAGCTGTTTTCTTTGGGGCATGCCCCACAAAGGCCCTTTTAAGGGCTGGTAAGGTAATAGAGCTGTTTTAACTTTTGTAATTTAATATAGGGTAGGACATTTTTTTATTTTGGGGGTTTTGTTATTTTATTAGGGGGCTTAGATTAGGTGTAATTAGTTTAAAATTCTTGTAATATTTTTTTATTTTTTGTAATTTAGTGTTTTTTTTTTTGTAATTTAGTGTTTTATTTTTTTGTACTTTAGTTTAGTTTATTTAATTGTAGATAATTGTAGGTACTTGTAGTTAATTTATTTAATGATAGTGTAGTGTTAGGTTTAATTGTAACTTAGGTTAGGATTTATTTTACAGGTAATTTTGTAATTATTTTAACTAGGTAGCTATTAAATAGTCAATAACTATTTAATAGCTATTTTACCTAGTTAAAATAAATACAAAGTTACCTGTAAAATAAATATAAATCCTAAAATAGCTACAATGTAACTATTAGTTATATTGCAGCTATATTAAGGTTTATTTTACAGGTAAGTATTTAGTTTAAAATAGGATTCATTTATTTAATTAATTTAATGATAGTGTAGTGTTAGGTAACTTAGGTTAGGATTTATTTTACAGGTAAATTTGTATTTATTTTAGCTAGGTAGTTATTAAATAGTTATTAACTATTTAATAACTATTGTACCTAGTTCAAATATATACAAAGTTGCCTGTAAAATAAAAATAAACCCTAAGATAGATGCAATGTAACTATTAGTTATATTGTAGCTATATTAGGGTTTATTTTACAGGTAAGTATTTAGTTTTAAACAGGATTCATTTATTTAATTATAGTAAATTTATTTCGTTTTATTTAAATTATATTTAAGTTAGGGGGTGTTAGGGTTAGGGTTAGACTTAGGTTTAGGGGTTAATAACCTTATTATAACAGCGGTGACGTTGGGGGCGGGAGATTAGGGGTTAATAATTGTAGGTAGGTGGTGGCAATGTTAGGGAGGGCAGATTAGGGGTTAATAAAATTTATTATAGTGTTTGCGAGGCGGGAGTGCGGCGGTTTAGGGGTTAATACATTTATTATAGTGGCGGCAATGTCCGGTCGGCAGATTAGGGGTTAATACTTGTAGTTAGGTTGCGGCGACATTGGGGGGGCAGATTAGGGGTTAATAACTATAATGTAGGGGTCTGCGATGTTAGGGACAGCAGATTAGGGGTTAATAGCTATAATGTAGGTGGCGGCGGTGTCCGGTCGTCAGATTAGGGGTTAATACTTGTAGTTAGGATTGCGGTGACATTGGGGGGGCAGATTTGGAGTTAATAACTATAATGTAGGGGTTGGCGATGTTAGGGACAGCAGATTAGGGTTTAAAAGCTATAATGTAGGTGGCGGCGGTGTCCGGTCAGCAGATTAGGGGTTAATACTTGTAATTAGATTGCAGCGACATTGGGGGGGCAGATTAGGGGTTAATAACTATAATGTAGGGGTCGGCGATGTTAGGGACAGCAGATTAGGGGTTAATAGCTATAATGTTGGTGGCGGCGATGTCCGGTCGGCAGATTAGGGGTTAATACTTGTAGTTAGGATTGCGGCGACGTTGGGGGGGCAGATTAGGGGTTAATAACTATAATGTAGGGGTCGGCGATGTTAGGGACAGAAGATTAGGGGTTAATAGCTATAATGTAGGTGGCGGCGGTGTCCGGTCGGCAGATTAGGGGTTAATACTTGTAGTTAGATTGCGGCGACATTGGGGGGGGGGGCAGATTAGGGGTTAATGAAATTTATTATAGTGTTTGCGAGGCGGTAGTGCGGCGGTTTAGGGGTTAATACATTTATTATAGTGGCGGCGATATCCAGTCGGCAGATTAGGGGTTAATAAGATAATGCAGGTATCAGCAATAGCGGGGGCGGCAGATTAGGGGTTAATAAGTGTTAGATTAGGGGTGTTTAGAGACTCAGGGTACATGTTAGGGTGTTAGGTGCAGTCTTAGTGTTTCCCCATAGGAAACAATGGGGCTGCGGTGTTAGGTTTTTTTTCAGCCGAAACTCCCCATTGTTTCCTATGGGGAAATGTCGAATTTTACCAAGCTAATTCGGATTTATTCGGAGATACGGCAGCTATTTCGGATTCATTCGGTAGATTCGGAAGTATTTTACTTCGGAAATTAGAATCGATCCGAATCTCGAAATGTACCTAATTTTCCGAATTTACGAATAAATCCGAAACGAACCGCACATGTCTAGTTATATAATTTTCAGAGCTCCTAAATTTCACGTCCTAGTATGGCTGCTGCCTAGCCACGCCCCCGGGATGAGGTTTTGATGTTGGTGTGCTGTGCCTCTTTTTCGCCACACATAGTGTTGTGTGTTTCTTCCAAACAACTCAACTTTGGTTTCATCTGTCCACAGAATATTTTGCCAGTACTGCTGTGGAACATCCAGGTGCTCTTGTGCAAACTGTAAACAGGCAGGAATGTTTTGTTTGGTCAGCAGTGGTTTCCTCTGTGGTATCCTCCCATGAAATCCATTCTTGTTTAGTGTTTTACGTATTGTAGATTCGCTAACAGGGATGTTATCATTTGCCAGTGACTTTTGTAAGTCTTTAGCTGACACTCTAGGATTCCTCTTCACCTCATTGAACAGTCTGCGCTGTGCTCTTTCAGTCATCTTCTAGGGAGAGTAGCAGCAGTACTGAACTTTCTCCATTTATAGACAATTTGTCTTACCGTGGACTGATGAACAGCAAGGCTTTTGGAGATACTTTTATAACCCTTTCCAGCTTTATGCAAGTCAACAATTCTTAATCGTAGGTCTTCTGAGAGCTCTTTTGTGCGAGGCATCATTCACATCAGGCAATGCTTCTTGTGAAAAGAAAACCCAGAACTGGTGTGTGTTTTTTATAGGGCAGGGCAGCTGTAACCAACACATCCAATCTCATCTCATTGATTGGACTCCAGTTGGCTGACATCTCACTCCAATTAGCTCTTGGAGATGTCATTAGTCTAGGGGTTCACATACCTTTTCCACCTGCACTGTGAATGTTTACATGGTGTGTTCAATAAAAAACATGGCAACATTTCATTCTTTGTGTGTTATTAGTTTAAGCAGACTGTGATTGTCTATTGTTGTGACTTAGATGATGATCAGATCACATTTTATGACCAATTTGTGCAGAAATCCATATCATTCCAAAGGGTTCACATACGTTTTCTTGCAACTGTATATATATATATATTTATAAGAAAAAGATGTGTATAGGAAAGGCGCTGGAAATACCTAGATAATTGGACAGGTGATATGTGTGACTGCAGCCCTGGAAATTCTATCAAGTGTGAGAAGTGTCCCTATATACTAATCACCTGATAGATAGATTATGAAAGTAACGTTCACCCTTATATTGAGGTACCCATTTACATCAATAACTGGTACCACTGTTACTGCCCCATTAGAAGTGTAATAATTTCTAAAAAATATTTCTCATTTTATTCAAAGAGTGTTGCGCCACTAGAAACATACCCCTTTGCCTTTTTCCCTTTCCCATTCATTTATTTATCATATATATATATATATATATATATATATATATATATATATATATATATATATAGTTAAAATATTTTCATTTATTAAAATAGAAATGTTTATGTAATATTCTATAGTCAGCTTTATACAGGTATGCTACATCACTTTCAAGTGATTCAGTTTTTCAGTAATATGCCCCTTTAATGAAGTTGCAAAAAAAGGGAAAACTGTTATTTGCTATGATTTAAAGGCATTAATCATTCCAAATTGTACCATAACACACCTGCTATACAAAACACTTTTCTAAGCATGCAGCAAAAAAACTTTTCCAAAACAGTAAAATGTTCCAATTTTATGAAACATGTTGCTGAATAAAATCAGTTTTGATTCATGTAGACTTTTTCCAAATCATTTTGCTTAAGCAAAATTGATTCTCTTTATGAATTTGAATAGGTTTCTGAGCTGTTCTCCAGAACAGAATGGCCCCCAGCTGTCCCTCTTTATTGAATTTTTAAAAAAAGAAAAGAAAATATACCAAATATGGAACCTGTTATTTCAGCATCTGAAAGGGAGTGCTACGTTTTTCAAACATTGTGAAGCAATTGCTCCCAACTGTAGCAGAAAATGGTGCTATCACTTAAAAGAGACAAGATAACAATATATGCATTTTGCAATGTTGTACAAAGCCAATAGCAACATGCATAAAATATCTATTTCTAATGTGACCATTATAAAACTGATGCAAGTAAGCATTTTCAAATAATTCCGATACATAAATCTATATTTTCTTTCCAATTGCTGTAAATAATATATTAATGTTTGGCTACATAATGACTGATTTAATAATAAAAGATGCGTGTGTAGAGATGATAGGTAGATAGATAGCCAGACAGACAGACAAAACGACAGACAGAACAACAGATAGACAGACACATAGAATGATTGATAGATAATTATATGTTTTCTCACATCTAGATAACAAGTTTTATGCTAAACAGGTTGCGAGACTTCCGGTGGGCGGGCCACAGGGTAAGCAGCAAGAGAGAGGAGCTCCGTGCAAAGTGGACCTAAAAATGTATTTAAAGTGTGTCCTTGCATTGCTTTTTTCTAAATACTCTGTGCCCAATGAAAATTCCTTGGCAGAAACTGCTGCCCAGAGTGGAGAAGAGTTACAGAAGACCACCTCCATGCTTTTCGGGAGAGCCGTACACCACTCCACCACCAAAGTACAACACTCAAGAAGGCGCTGAAGTGGCGCGATACCTGACTGATCTGTCTGAAACTGTGATAGAACCCTACTGGTACCACCAACTCTGTGGCAGAGATCGTGGTGGGAGTGAGACAAACAGGGAGAGACTACTGTCGGTGTGATGCCATTCTGATCCCACATGGACCACTGTCCACCTCACTGCCACACGACTATAGGGATCACTGGCTCTTCTGGCCCAGATGGGCATCAGTCTCAACTCAGGAGGATCCGTACAGCTTCAGGGACCTTACAGGCCACATCCTTCCTGCTGCAGACTCTAGAGAACAGAACGCGCAGTGAAGGGCGGTTGGTGCGAAAACTAATAGCACCATTTTGGGAGCCTAGACTACTCACACGGCCCCGGGTGGAAGATCTTGACATCGGAGATGGTAAAGTATATCTTGCAAACACCTCTCAGAGGTCTTCTACCCAATTTACCGCTGTGGGGTACATGGATATAGCACTGACATTTTCAGGGGCCTGAGGAGTCAAACACGCTAATCCAACTATGTACTTTGTTAGACCTGGAGGTATATGTTAGTTGGGCCCTGCCATCACCCTGGAGTGACGCAGAATCCTGGCCAAGGTGTTCACTGCAGCTGACCTAAGCGCCTCCGTTCCCATAAGTGTTATTTAAAGCAGGGGTGTTGAAATTTGCAGGACTTTGAGCTCTCAAGACATTCTGACACCACCTAACATTTGGAGACCACACAGACTGACTGCCGAGGTATGAGGCACTCGCCACAGCCAACCTGATCTCACCAGCCCTCATCACAGGGGTGCAGATCATAAGGCTCTTACCCCTGGGAAAGGGGGTGTTTGGGGACACTGTATTGAAGAGCCTTCATTAATCCCTGGGGGGAGAGTTATTGTGTAAAACTTAATAGATTGGATATATGTACTTAACCACATTTTTTTCTCCCCGGCAGCTTTGATTACAGCTTTGATGATTGTGCTATACTACAGCTTTGTTTGTGTTGGACTAGACTGCTATATAGGACATTGAGATCTTAACTAGTGTGACATAACTGAGTGTTAGATTACTGCCTAGACGTTTCCTACATACGAGAATAGATCTATTTCCCCACTCTATGGGTATATGGAGAAATACTTAACTAACAACCCAATGGCGAGTTGCAGCAAAACTAACGATTGCAGGTATAAATCTGGAATTGAGTCTGGCAGTCAGGGCCCTAGTACAGAGATTTTCCCAGATAGTAATTTGGTCGATACGCACCCTATTGTAAAGCAAATATCCATGTTATTTATGCCTAAAATTGATAACTTGCAGAGAGGGGTTGATACACTCACTGATGATGTTAAACAGTTCTCCACCTGAGTAGCGGAGGCAGAGAACAGAATTTCTGATTTAGAGGACTCTAATGTATCAAACACTAGTAAAATTGAGAATTTGGAAAGACAAGCTATGGCCCTACAACTAAAAGTAGATGATCTGGAAAACAGATCGAGCCGCAACAATGTGCGCCTCCTTGGCCTCCCTGAAACTGTAAAACAATCAGATATCATCCATTTTGTTGAAAATACCCTGCCATCACTGCTAAATATTTCTACACAGGACTTTGTTGGTGGAGTTGAATGAGCGCATACAGTGGGCCCGGAGAGGGCCGGTACAGATAACATATCCCAACCCCGCCCTATAATGATTAAATTTGTTCATTTCCAAACTAAAACAGCTGTGTTGAGAGCATATAGAAAATTAGAGAACTTAACATATGAAAATGCACGATTGCTCCTTTTTCAGGATTTCTCTGTGGACCTCATAAAACGCTGCAGAGAATTCTCACCAATTTGCTCTAAACTTCACAGGGAGGGCAGACAAGCCTTTTTGCTGTATCCAGCTAGGCTTAAAATCATGGCACCCAGAGGTCCTAAATTCTTTGACACTCCTAATTCAGCCCAAGATTTCTTAGAGGGAAGGGATGCCTCCCCACATAGTCCCCCCAGGAACGGCCAAGAGGTGATGAGGGTTGATAGCTCAGGTTGTGCAGAAGCACATTCTCTCTTTTGGGCAATGTTCTGATATATAAGATAAGATGGATGCCTTGATGGCTACTGAGGTAAATGTACTGGGTTGTGTGAATATGCACAACCGTGAAATACTCGTGTTGAGTTGGAGTTTAATATGTTTAATATGTTTAATTTATCCGTTATCCCTAATTCTAGTTGGGAGACAGGCACAGCAATTACCGACATCTATTTTCAACAGTACTGTGTCTGAACCCAATTGCCAATATGCAGTGGATACGGACTGATCCCAGGTTGATTCTGCAAGGTGGCCTCGGTGCTGGTGCAAATGTGATTTTGGACCACATTGCTTGAGTTGCTTCAATCTTTTTTTAGGTTGTTTAACTGGAAGCCATATAGTATACTGTTTTATAATATGGTCGACTGTGGGGTTCTGTATAAGAGATTATTTAAAGGTACCCCGAGAACCATATGCTTTACGATATATCAAAATCTTGGATTACCTGTTGTACCTGCATAAGGGATACAGTATACAAACCTTCTTCGTATTTACTACTGTTACTGTAAGTTATAAAAAATGTTTAGGTTATATTAGTTATTTAGATAGGAGCCACAAGATATGTCTGTATGAATAGATATACTGCAAATTACTGTGACAGCTTATTTAAAAGTACCCCGAGCACTGATTGTTCTAAATTGTGTTGAAATGATGAGATGCTTATTGTGCCAACTCTGCTTGTCGAACAAAGCATGCTGTCCAAAAGCAGACCACTTGCTTGTTAATACTCACATCTATGTTTACTCCCCTCAGGTGGAATGGTGGGGCCCAGGAAAACTTTAGACTATTTTTACTTGGGACAGTGACAGGACTGTTAGGAAACTAATCAATGTAAGCAGTACCCCCTCCCCTTTTTTTTCTCTTCACGTTGTCCCTTCACGTTGTCCCTCTTTCTCTCTTCTGTGGCACGCCATGCCTCTACACACATATCAGACCCTTCCCCCGCCACCCCGTTCATATTCATGCACAAGCACACTCTGTGGTTCATACTAGTCATCTGCTTTTAATCTCTACAGCTGGAATGTAGGGGGAATTAATCCCCCTATTAAGAGAAAGACAATCCTCACACAATTAAGGAAGAGGGGAGCTGACATCGCATTTCTCCAGGAGACACATTTGTCTGATCAAGAGCACGATAAGTTACTAAGGGATTGGGTAGGAAAAGTTGAATATGCTTCATACACTAAGGCTAGTAGGGGGGGTCGCCATATTGTTTGGTAAAAAATTAGAAGTAGAAGTTAAAGAGGTGATAAAAGATAAGGAAGGCAGATATATTATAGTTCACACAGATATAACACAGGTAACACAGATAGCCAGAAAATCATATACTTTTTGCAATATTTATCGCCCCAACCAAAAAGAAAAACATTTCTGGGACTACATAATCACTGTGCTGACCCCGCTCCTGAATACCTACCTTATAATAGGAGGGGACTTTAATCTAGCCCCTAACCCACACTGTCACAGGCTTAGAGAGCTGCAGGAAAAATCTAACAAACTAGCTCCTAAATCTCTGTACAAGTTTGAGCTGGAGACGTTTCAAAAACTAGCCTCATCATTGGAGGTGGTAGTTATTTAGCGCCAACTGAACCCAGACGGGAAGGATTATACCTGCATTTCACGCTCCTCTCCCACTATGTCACAAATTAATTTATTCTTAATATCCAATTGTTTAATACCCCAAGTCATTGACGTAAAAATAGGGGAAGTGGTTGTCTCTGACCATGCTCTGGTGGCATTATTCATAGAAATAGGTGTACAGGTCAGTAACAGGAGAACCTTTCATTTCCTGAGGTATCTGGGGACATCACAGGAGTTTCAGAGTTACCTAGTAGAGTGCTGGAATGATTTTCAGACTAACAATGCCCAGCACTTAGAGTACCCTGAGCTGTTTTGGAACACAGCCAAGGCGGTACTCACTGGTAATATTATTGCCTTCCTGGCTTGCAGGAAAAAACAGGTCACGAAGCAGCTGCAACGGTTAAGGGATAGTTTAGCGCTCGCTTATAGTGATATCGGGAGACACAAACTCTGATGCGCACCAGAGGTAAATACTATAGATTTGGTGATAAGTCGGGCAGGCTATTTGCATCCTTAATTAATATACGCACAGCTACCAAACATGTAGCAGTGCTAAAATATGATGGCCGGATAGTCAGAGAAGCGAACCATATCGCAGAAGCTTTTGCGGCCTATTATGCAAAGCTTTACTCCAGTGAACCTCCCTCTTCTGCGCTGGTACAACAAAACTTCTGGGAATCCATCCACCTACCAAAACCCTCCCCAGAGGAGGTGGAAAAACTAAATGATCCTATCTGCCGAGAAGAAGATTACAAGATCCTAACCAAACTCATGGCTCAAAGGCTGAAATATATGCTGCCGCACTTAATCCAGGAAGACCAGACAGGGTTTATGTACGCAAGGTCGTCGGTGGTGAATGTACGTAGAGTTCTCCAGATAGTTCAACACTTTTGGAACAAGAAACATGATGGGGGGAGCGGTGGAGCGTCGGAGGCCTTCCTACTGTCCTTGGACGCAGAGAAGGCCTTTGATCATGTGGAGTAGGGGCACCTCCTCTCCACCATGGTCAACTTCAATTTCTCTGGATCTTTTCTTTCACTTATTGAGAATTTATATAGCACCCCTGTAGCGAGTATTTGTATCAACAATATGTTTTCACTGGAGATACATTTAGGGAGGGGGACCAGGCAGGGATGCCCTTTATCACCCCTTCTCTTTAACCTGGCCCTGGAGCCATTGGCAATTAAACTCAAACAAGTATTCCCGAGTATTGACATTGCAGGGGCATCACAACACTTAGCGCTATATGCGGATGACATGCTCTTATTCGTACAAGACCCGCACATACACATAGCCCCTATAGTACAAACACTTCAAGACTTTGGAGCCTTTTAAGGCTACAAGGTCAATATGCAAAAGTCTGAAATTCTCTGGTTAGCAAAAAGAGACAACACCCACCATAAATATCCATTTACAGTAGCGAAGCAGTCCATCACATATCTTGGCATCCAAATCTCAGCCAACCCCGAACAAACTATATGCAAATAACATTACACCGGTGTGCTCCAAGCTCCAGGATCAGATGAGGAGTTGGAAATCCTTGCCACTCTCACTCGCTGGTAGGGTCAGCCAGCTTAAAATGGTGATATTACCGCGACTACTATACCCCCTCCTCATGCTCCCTCTTTTACGGACCAAAAACGATATTAAACAGTTAAACTCAGCAGCACGTTACTTTTTGTGGAAAGGGGGAAAGGCATGCATAGCTACCGACAAATGACAGAATGACAGAGACATAGTGTCTGGGACATTTCGTTTGGACCTTAATAAGATGCAAAGACTAATTATAACTGATGAGGTTTGAATATACGAAGCTCAGACATACGACTGGAGGAAGATTAGCCACATGAGACCATGTTTTGCAATTATTCTCTTAAACCCATTGTTAAAATACAGCCTGTATGATTTTAAATACTGCATAGAAATAAATATATATACTGTATATATATATATACATATATTCAGACAACATATTAAATATATGCCTCAGACTAAATTAAATATATATATATGGGAGATACAATTCAAATTTGTAATAGATTAAATAACAATTATAATGATCCCATTTTTGAAATATAACATATTGTTGTTTTTCTATCTTCCAGATGGGACTAAAAGATGCTAATACAGAATTCCAACATGGGTTGAACTAAGTCATATCATATGGTTATGCACTAAATGTTTATGAAACTTTAAATATATCTCTTAAAATATAATAATATGAATATATAGGAATTACTTTGATGTGATATGACTATAAAATATTGATATTTGATATCAAATTGAAGGTTCTCTGTTATGCTAGATGAGATATGGATGCTGACAGGAAAAATTTATTAATGCAAGGAGTTATGGTGGTTTAAATGGTCATTTTATAAAGATATATTAAATTGTAACAGAAATGGATGGTGGGACTATATTGCTGGTTGCCTGCTGCCCTCTAGGGGATTGGAAGTGGTATGACAGTCAAGTGAATTGTCTGTTGGAACATGTGAAAACCCCAGTAGCCAATAAATGTTCAGCTCCAAAGGGCCCTTACAAATCAATTCACCAATGATGGTACAGAACAAAAAGGGGTGGGGTTATATCACATGATTTAACCCCAAGCATAGAGAAATAAAAAAACTTTTGGCTGCTAAACTTTTGGCTGCTAGATTTTTGGCTGCTAACTTTTGCTGGAAGGCTGGTAATTGATAACTGCTGCGGGGACACAGTTACTCCAAGCAAATTGGGCTACTTTTTCTTATCACATTGCAAAAATACTCTTTTTGTATTCTGAGGTGAATTGAACTGGAAGCTGAATATCAATTTGGTTATTGTTGGTAAAGTATAAGAGGTTGCTAAATAAAAGTAATATTCAAATCAAAGGTATTTAGTAATTATAATCAAATAGCAGGTCTAAAAGAACAAATTGTATTTTAACCTTGTATTTCATAGCCTGTGTATTTTAAAACTAATCCTTTAGTGTTAAGTAATTTATCTTTGCAAATATATATATATTAGAATTGGTCTTATTTGTAAGAAATTAAGGATTTATTTCAGCTTAGATACATTGGCATATAAACTAGCTGTTTACATTAAGAATGCATGTACTTTTAGTGTTCTAATTAGAATTGTATTAGAATCATTTGTGGGTTAAATAACTTAATTGTACCAATCTGAATTTTAGTGGCTCATATCTTGGTATCTTTTATTGTGGTATTTTAAATGCAACTCTGATTTGAGAGACTATTGTGAATAAGTCAACTTTTATGATCTTTGCATAGCATATTTTAATAGTTTGAACGTGTATAGTATTGATTCATATCTGGCTTTCTGCAAATATATTTCAATGTGTCTATACATTTTAACTAATATAAAGAATTTAGGAATTTAAATAAATGTTATTGTTTCGTATATGCATTTTATTGGGGTTTTATTTTAACCCCTTGAGTGCTAATGACAGCTCTGAGCCATCACAGAGTTTCCCACTCTGGTGCTAATGACGGCTCAGAGCCGTCACTAGCACTCTCCCAACTTGAGGGAGATCTGGGGGCTCCCACCCACTCCTACCACGGCGATCAGGCCTGCATAATGACAGTCATCGTTGGGGCGTCCCGTTTTGCGTGGTGACATCACGCGCAATAACGTGATGATGTCACCGCGCAACTTTATTTAACATTAACAATGTTAAATACAGGAGCAGGGGGCATGCGGCTTAGAAGCCTGTATCTCAGGCATCTAAGCAGCTACAGACCCCCAAAACCCACAGTTGGAAAGGTAATCGCCTAACCTTTCCAACAGCATAAGTCTTGGGGATCTAAAATAAATTAAAAAAAAAGTAAAAAAAAAATATTTTAAAAAATATAAAATAAAAAAACCTTTTAAAAAAACCTTAGCACTTAGGGCTTGCTTCCATTGAGTTGTTAAAAATGGAGCCGTATGCTACCGAAGCGGACGACAGCTAAAAGTAATTTACGGCTCCATTTTAGTACCAGGTTTCAATTGAAAAGATTAGCGTGTTGCGCGCAGTTGCTCTTTTCGGCCGTACGTAAGTTTGCGTTTCCAACCGATGTCGGATTCGTCGAAAAGCGCGCCATAACAAGTGCATTGCCATGGTAACCCGACCTCTGTCTATAAGAATAACGGTTTGCGCCTGTGCTCTTTACCTGTGATCGCCTCTAGAGAGAAAGACATGGGAGCTAGTTGCGTTGGTAGGAGTTTTGGGCTTTTGAGAGTTGTTTGAGAGTTAGTGAAGAGTTTGATATCCATACATTAGTTAATTAACACACATTAGTTTATACACACAAACACACACACACACACTTTTATTTGATACAAACACATTCACATTTTTTTTTTATTTCATTAACCCTCCATATTCCCATCTTCCTTTATTACTCCTTTCATTAACCCCCTTATCCCACTTCCCATCCCCCTTTGACTACCCTTCCCTTCCCCACTATATAACTTTTTTTAATATACATTTTGCCCATCCTTTTTTTTTTTACATCCCATATTTTTTGTTTCATTTGACTATATAGCCCACCCCTTTCTTCATTTGCATCCCTTATTATTTTTCTATAATTTTGTTATAATCCTCTTTTATTTATCTTTTTTCATTTACATCCCTTTGTTTATTTTCACCCCCACATTTTATTTTTATTTTGAAGGATATAGAATAGAGATAGTTAAGGTCTAGATAGGTTAGGTAGTTAGTTTTGGGGATATTTAATTTAGGGTTTAGTTAGGTGAATTAGTGTAGTTAGGTAAGCTAGGGACTTTAGTGTTAGGTTAGAGTTAGGGCGGAAGGAGAAAGGCATGGATAGGCCTAGTGTAGTTGGGAAGGGGGTGGCTAGGGGGAGGGCAGTGGAGAGGGTGGATAGAGGGAGGGGAGGGGGGAAATAGGGAGTAGTATGGGCAGGACTAGGGGCCGAGGTTTGGGTGGAGGATTTGTCCTTCCTCAAACCCTGGCAGAGGAGGGAAGGAGAGAGGGTGGAAGAGGAGTGGAGGTGGGAGGAATGAGGAGGAGTCAGCCTCAGCTAGGCACAAAAAGAAAAGGGAAAGTGGGGCAGACTGTGGCAAGTGGGAGTGCGGCTGGTGGTAGCCTGTCACAGCCTGCAGGGACAGAGGAGTGAGAGAGGGCTGGTCCCCAGTCACAGGAGGGAGAGTCTGTGTCTGCTGGCCCTTCAGGTGTGAAGGGCAGGCTAAGAGAGGAGAGGTACTCTGAGGAGGAGAAGGAGGCTCTTGTTGAGGCCTACTTGGATAGGGAACCTCAGCTGGAGAACCCTAACCTGAGGGCAGGTGTCCGGAATAAGCTGTGGGAGGAGATTCAAGTGGCAGTCAGCTGCTTAGGACATAATCGTTCTACTGCTAGTATAAAACATCGATATCATGACTGCAGGAGAGAAACAAAAGCGAAGCTGGCACAGCAGGCCAAATATGCACGTGGGACAGGTGGTGGTCCTAGCAAGGGAATTCACCTAAGGTCATGGAAGGAGATGCTGTCCAATGTCATCTCGGATGAAACTGTTCACGGATGTAAGGGGACAATGGACACCTCTGTGCCACCTGAAGAGGTGTATGAAGGTGAATATTCAATATTAAATATAACCATATATGTGATGTATATATGTTGTATATCATAAATACCCATCTGTGTTTAGCTATGAATCTAAATTTACATAGTTGTATTTAATATGTTCAGCAAGCACTCTATATTGTATATCTGCTCCGACAAGCAAGAATATTGATAATATAATATCCAAGAATATTAAGCATTTCATATAAATCATGTGTCATTGCCCTTAAAGGGACACTGTACCCAAATTTTTTCTTCTGTGATTCAGATACAGCATGCAATTTTAAGCAACTTTCTAATTTACTCCTATTATCAATTTTTCTTCGTTCTCTTGCTATCTTTATATGAAAAAGAAGGCATGTAAGCTTTTTTCTAGGTTCAGAACTCTGGACCACAGTTTTTGATTGGTGGATGCATTCATCCACCAATCAGCAAGGACAACCTAGGTTGTTCACCAAAAATGGTCCCCCATCTAAACTTACATTCTTGCATTTCAAATAAAGATACCAAGAGAATAAAGAACATTTGAAAATAGGAGTAAATTAGAAAGTTGCTTAAAATTGCATGCTCTATCTGAAGCACAAAAGAAAATATTTGGGTACAGTGTCCCTTTAACAACGTTCCTTTAAGACACAGTCTATAAAGATTCATCAGTTATGGTCATATATGCTTGGATTTTATCCCAAACACACTATATGTGTGTGTGTGTATGTGTATGTGTGTGTGTGTATGTGTGTATTTGTGTGTGTGTGTATGTGTATGTGTATATGTGTGTATGTGTGTGTGTGTGTACATATATACACATAAATATGGAATATAATAGTTTGTATTGTTATGCTACAAAGTAATATATTCTATTAGATAGATAATGTAAACATATCGTATATATTTATTTGTAGGTTCCGAACAGGAGGAGTATGAAGCTGCACCAACACCACAGCAGGATGTTCCTACATTCACTGAGGAGGATGAGGATATCTATGGCGACACTACCTCCTATATCAACCTCTTAGAAGGTGATATGCAGCAGCCTAGGGCATATGAGGTGGAGGATGTATCAGGCCCTTCTCCATCTACCTCGGAGACAACATTTCATGTTCTGGGTTCTGAACCCCAGCAGACTCATCCTCCTCAACACTGGCAGTTCATGCATACTTCACAGCAACAAATGGCACAGCCCCCACAGCTGCACCCACCGCAGCAAATGATGCACCCCCCACAACATGCTCCTCAGCAGCAGATGATGCACCCCCCACAACATCAATCTCCTCAGCAGCAGATGATGCACCCACCACAACATCATCTTCCTCAGCAGCAGATGATGCACCCACCACAGCAGCATACAGATCTGCATAATCTGTACTATATGCCTCCCACTCCTATGGCACAACAGGAATCCACACCACCACCCACTGCACCCACCAATGTATTGCCAACAGTTCCATCACAGACAACCTCCCAGTCACCAATACGGAGAGACACCCCTGGAACCAGCCAATTATTGGTTCCTGAGACACCAACTCTATAACAGGGTCCGGCACAGTCCCAGCAGGATGATCTACTGAGGCTCATACATAGAGAGCTTAATCTGTCCAGGCTCCAGCAGCAGCAGGCTTTCAGGAGGATACAGAGCCAAATGGACATCCATAATGCCTCACTCGTCCGCCTGGCAGAGGCAGTGGAGAGGCTCGCGGATAGGCCCCAAACTCCATCCTCGCTTGCATCCTCTGTCATCTCCCTGCAAGACCCTGAATCCCATTTATTAGCCTCATATTCAGCTGGTGGGCGTCGCACAAGACGCCACACTTCCCCCCTAAGTACCTCTCCTCCAAAGTCAAAATCCCGCCGCAAGAATTAATTAATATAATTTTTTTTCCACCCAAGATATATCATATCTAATTTTTGCACTAAAGCACTTTTTAAGTGCGATTTTCATCTCATAAATATGCATCCATTTTTCTAATCAAAATTTGAACATATATCTTAATATTATTCTAATAGCTGTTTATCTGGTAAAAATTAACAGCTTTATTCATTTTTATTTCACATGATGTCAATTAATATGCAGGTGTACATTGTTAATAAATGTATGTGTCCTTTTATTGAGGATATTATGCCGTTTAAGAATACTTGGGGATACGTGTCTGAAATTTATACAGTATATTCTATCTAACATTAGTCAACGTGACATGTGTAAATGTTATGATTTATATTCCACAAGCATATGTTGTTTGCTCCTTCAGATGAAGCTAATAAGGGTTTTACAGTTATAGAAGAGTTGAAAAGTAAATACTCCTTCCTGTTGATATGGCCAAATACCTTGCATTCATTCTTATAGTCCTATGTGGAATGTAATATCTGAAATATATACCTATCATGACTAATACATATCATGACTAATGCATTCCTTTTTGTCAAGATTATTATTCAATATTTAGAATAATTAGATAAATGTATCTCTATGATATTTAAATACTGATGTATACACAACACATATGTGAATGCCATGATATAGAGGTGATTAATACATTTTAATTGACATCATATGAACAGACAAAGACTCTCCCTGGGACCAATGCACAATGCACTTTTAAATTGTTTCAATAACTCCATGTTAAAGACAATACTTCATATCTCTTGAAGTATATAATATTAAGCACTTATGTATTTTGGTTAATAGTCTAAATATTGCAAATGTATTATCTGCTTTAGCAGAAATGACATTACATATATTTTATAAATATCAGTACTATGACACATTATAACTTTAATGTGTCATCGTTTTGTATTGAATAAATATGATTTTCACATTGAAAATTACATTTGAATGAGGGTAAATCTGTAATAATAAAACTCATCTTCATGATAAACAACTTATTTCCATTGAATTATTTTTCTATATGTATTGAGATTATATATAGCATCCCTGGGCAAACGATTCATTTTGAATAGGTAGATATTTTATTTATTTATATAAGATTTTACCAGGAAAGATACATTGAGATTTTTCTCGTTTTCAAGTATGTCCTGGGTACACAAAACATTGCATTGATACAATGGGTACAATAAAATAAAAAACAATAATAATACACAATATATGCACAAAAATTTAACATAGAACAGGTAGGAAATATATAATCAACAATGACAGGTGCATTCTGTTTTGAGATATGTAGAGATGGATCTCTTAAAGGATATTAGGCATGGGGAAGGTTTGAAAGTGTGCAGGAGGTCATTCCATAATTGTGGTGCTTGCATATATTTTTATATGTACATACATATTGATATTTCTATGACAACATGGGTGCAAATATTCCTATACATAAGACCAATAAATCTAGCATATATAATGTTATTTGTACATTGAAACACTCATAATTTCTTTTGGATTTGCAATTTCAATGAGAAACAGGCCTCAAAAAGCTCTTTTTCCTCCTTTACACCTAGTTGAGCTGGGTGTAATATTTCTCAATGTATCGACAGCCTCTGACAGTGTATTAACGGTTAGCGCTTTCATTGGAAACCTGGCATAATTTATCGATTAACGGTTTCCATTACTTTCTATGGGATGCGAAGATCTTTTCGGCAGCCGAAGTCTGGCTGCCGATATTGAGGTATAATGCGCCATTGGAAACAGTCGATAAATGATTATTGCTTCCGACAGCATATTTATCGGTTTGCGAGTGCACGCAAACCGAATTATGACTCAATGGAAGCGAGCCCTTAGTTGGGAAAGTGCTTAGCACTCAAAGGGTTAAAGAATAATTATTAAATATATTGTGTTATAACCCAGCCATATACTGACATATTATTTGGAGGCACTTTGCTTTAGATATTATTATTATTTACATAATGACATGATATATTTTTAGTAAATAGAAATTATTATTAAAAAAAAAGAAAAAATATTAAAAAGTTTTTTTTGAAAAGTTGCAATATTGATTTTCATATTTCAAAATTAATATTAATATTTTTGAAAATATTAAAAGATTTTTTTTTTAAATATTGATTTTCATATTTCAAGATTAATATTAATATTTTTGAAAATATAAAAAAAATTGAAACATTTAAATATTGATTTTCATATTTCAAGATCAATATTAATATTTTGAAAATATTTTTTTTTTAAATTGAAATATTGATTTTCATATTTCAAAATTAATATTAATATTTTTGAAAATATATATTTCTTTTTTCTCTTATTGGCCAATATTATATTAGCGTTTTAATTTAACTAAATACTAAGCCAATATAATAATGTCTGTACATAGCGTTGAAATTTGTTCCCCGACAATACCCCTTACTCGAGGCAATATTCTTAAGATGGACATCATAGGCCACATTAACGAGAGGTTTAATATTGCGGGTGAATTAAATGACTATATAGACATGCTTGAAATTAAGGCTAAAAATATTGCTATTGATGATGAAAGGTGGAATGAAAAAAGTGAATTATTACAAGAATTATTAAAAATCAATCAATGCAAAAATCCCAAGAAGCGAGACAAACTAATACTAAAATATTGGCCCCTTGTAATATGCATTATTGATGAAATGTCGCTCTACCTCATAGAGAAGGAATTACAAATACAGAGGCTAGAAAATAGTATTCGCTCTTCACGCAAATGCGAAGAGAATTTAAATATAGCTGAAAATTAAATTGATGAGTTTGCCCAAGACATAGCCACCTTAGATAAACATAACTTAAATTTACTAGCAAAAATGCAAGAGTTAAATAAACAGCTCGCACAAAGCCAGAAAGAATTAAGTGATTTAAAAAGGTCATATCACGATAATGAAAACCCTTCTATTAGCAGTGAGAATAATAAAGATAATTATAACTCGCTTAGAGAATGCATCAGGGATGAAATGCAGAAATTTAGGGAAGAATGTAGACTAAGGACCCCTGTTGAGTCCGAAGTAAATTTCCCAAATAGACAGTCACCTCATGATATAAATTCAGGGAGCTGCTATAACTCAACTGATGAGGGGGAGGGAAGCTCTAGAGGTGAGTCAGAGGGCGGAGCAAGATACCCAAATAGCCCACATAATAATAATGTACATAGGGGGTCTCCCCATATTAAAAGGGGAAATGGAGAACACTCCAACCCCAAAAATAAGGCTCCTAGGAAATATCAAGATACGTCTAATAAGGTATATGACACCCCTAAAATAATTACTTTCTTAAAGGATACAGTACCTAAGTTCTCCAACAAAGGGACAAATTCTATAATTGACCACTTAGAGACCTTTGAAAATGCTTTATCCATTATGAATGTTAAAAGTGAGCAGTCAAAAATTGACTTTCTGGAGTGATTCCATCTCTGGTAACAAGGGATGCTGAGGGGGGAGTGCTTCCTGAGAGGCGCACACGTCAGCAACTGGTGCGCAACTACAATTATTCATTAACAGGGTATGGAAAAATATATTACAAATGCAAAAAAATAGATCGCCAGCCATGCCAATAAAAAGAGATTACAGGAAAACGCCACTGAAAAATCAGATATAACTGAAGATAGTCACATATTTGACTCTCAAACAATGATAGATCAAATGGCGGATATGATAATGCCCCCGTTTGAAACTATAAGAAAAGAGATTGCCAGTCTCACAACAGAAGTCAGACAATTCGCACAGCGACTGTCTGAGGTTGAGACTCAAGTATCAGATCTAGAGGATGCTTGTAACTCACAAGAGATAGCCAATAAAAAAAACAGTTGATACTTAAATAATTAAGCAGAAGTTAAAGCATTTTTTGTAGAACACAATATACAGCTACCAATTCACAACACAAAAATTGCTAGTGCTAGAAGATAGGCAAAGGTAAATACTAAACCTTACACAAGGATAAAGGTAATTTATAAGCTTAAGATACCTGGTCAAGGTGAAAAGAAATACATTTCTGTTTCCTCTTATGTAAGCTACAAGAAATGAAAAGGGTAGCTAGGTTTTGGTATTCGCATAATCATTTTTTATTTTTTTAAAATATTTTTTTAATGAGGTTTTGCATATCAAACATATAACATAATACGCCTTTTTTTTGAATGAAGAAAAAGATACAAACAAGATTGAGGAAAACATTTTGACAGTTGTATTAAACAATAGTGGTAGGCTAATGAAACCTCGATTTTTCAATGAAGTAGCATACATGACTGACCAGATGGGAACATAGTTTTAGGCCCAATGGACCAGCATTGTAAAAAAGAACAAAAATAACTGATGGTCAGGTAAGCAGCCCTTTAAGAGCTTCCAGATGAGAAGGAATGCGTATATAGCAAGGGGGGGGGGGATATTCAGCGGTTAAGCACCGCTCTAAATATAGGGCAGAGGGTGGAGGGCAGAGCCATAAGTTATATTGGAGCCAGCATGTTTCCCAGGCTGTTATCATTATAGCAGTATTCTATGAGTACCCTTAAGTAGAGACCTGATAACAGTCCCTGGGCTTTTGTGTATAGAATTAATATTATTACATCCTGGCGCAGTTATTCTCAAGGAGGGATATTAGGATGCATGCAATGTAAGATATAAGTATAAGATATATGATATAAGATATGATAGAAGATGACATATGGGGGGCTTCTGAATGAGCTCCTCTCCTGGGGAGATGCCAGCTATAGGCGATGTGGGAAAAGGGAGTAGGGATATGACCCGCAGGCAACAAGTACTGGCGGGAAAGGGAGGAGAGGAGCTCAACAAAAATAAATGATGTGCTCTAGAAGTGAGGTGATACTGTGTCTGAAACTACAAATCTGCGATGTTAGGGTTTGTAGAGCATTGCAACTATATACATGCTGAGACTTTTAGCGGCAATATGCTATGTGATACTACAACAGGAACTAGGATATTAAAGGTTATCCCAGCTATAAGTCTATGTTTTAGTGTAACCTATGTGCTTAGTCTCTAATAATTAAGCCTTAAAATCTATTAGAGGACGTGATAGTTATCCTAGGATGTCTATACAAAGGCCTTACACTATGGTACAGAGTATGTGGGTACTTTAATTTTCTTGAATGCTAAGCACCATATCCATTCGAGATACACAAATCGCCCCAACATGTGAAAAGCAAATACTGATCTATGCATATCTCAAATGGCCAATTAAAGCAATATGTATTACTGCATATAAAGATGGACTAGTGTATTGAAGAGTAAGTGTTTCAAATATAAGGGGAGTCACATCTGCAGCTTTCAACTATATAGTTAAGTTCTAACCACATATTGTACAATAGTAAAGGTTGTAGTAAGTAGCAGTGCACTATTATGAATACTATAAAACACTTGGCGACAATATAGAGAATATGAATGATTTTGCCCTTCCCAGTATGCACTTTGCATAGTGTACGTCTCTATGAACTGTTGTTACCTAAGGTAGGGTTAATAATAATATCAATATGTATATTATCAATAGTACAGTAATAATAGATCTGGTATGACCTAAGGTTATACATTACACGCTCCTAAACACATGCCCCTTAGAGTAAGGATATCGTAAATAACATATAAGACACAGGTGCAGTCAATAAGTCCAGCCTGTGGTGAATTGGTAAAAGCACGGTTAAACAGATTTTAATATGTCCCGTGAATTATGACAACATACTAAAAAGTATAAAGAGCAAATTATGGAGTTCTCCAGAGGCCCAGAAATAGATGCATAGGCTGGTTTAGAAAGCAGGATAGTAACTAAGAACCTTTTAACAATGAGCTTAATAAAACACAAGAATACAAAACATGTTGAACATTGCTAACATCAGACAGTGCACATAATGGTATCTGAGTATTAATAAGCTTTAACCCTTATAAGACCTCATAGTAGATAAAAGCGGGGATATGGGGAATGAGGACATCTGCTAACTCATTTACTACAGTACACTTACCCCATCTAAGCAATAGCCTATTGTAGCAATTGAAAATATTAAGACCTTTTCTATATGGGATGGTCATTCCTAACTTTACTACATTATAAAGGTGACCAGTAAAAGGTAAATTCCTTCCAGCCACAAATCATATACTCTTGATTACCTTACTGACCGTAAACATAATAATATCGCATGGCATTTGCTGTTAACTTGCTATAAAATACTATCATTGAGCTCTAATTCTATAGGTCTTCAGGGATTTAGATGTAGCTATCAGGCAGTTTTAATTGTATTCAGTAACCCGTTCTTCAGATCTCAAGATCGCCATGTTGGGTAAAATTTCACTCACAGCAGAGAACAGGATAGGACATTGACAGAAGGTAATGAGAGGTACAAAATAAAAGCACACCATAAGCTTAGATTTCAAATATATAAGAATGCAATTAACAATAAAATGGAGCTTAAAATTTGTGAGAGAGCAAATGTGGTAAGGTGTTGCACTATTCTTGCCTGTAAGCAACATAATAGTAACCTCAGTATTATTTGGGAGAGAATCATTACAGGACATGTTATTGGGCTTAAAGGAGTGCCATTATTAGCTAAACACAAATGAGCAGATATATAAGTCCTAAGTTTTAGCTACAGAAATCATAAGGCAGAGAATAGAAAGCGCTGCCTGGATATTACCTAGTTAAAACATATTATGCCACATGACACTAACAGCATCGTATTAGGTATTTCCTGAGTGCAGAGAGAAAAAATAAAAATTAAAAAATGCAGTTCTAATGCGCAGATATATACGCAGATAAAAAAGTCCTAAGCTTTAGCTACAGAGAACATAGGACAGAGAATAGCAAGCACTGTCTGGATATTACCTAGTTAAAACATATTATGACATATGACATTAACAGCATAATATTAGGTATTCCCTGAGTGCAGAGAGAAAAAATAAAAAATGTAGTCCAGAACTCCAGTAGAGATTATAAAGATGCCACTCTCTTGTGCAGCTAGCCGATCCCACAAGGTAGTAGAGCCAGGACAGGTTCTAAGTCTGTAATCCATGTGGTGTCTCCGGAGGGAAGGCGAGTGCCTTGGTGAGTTATACCGCCATGATGATCGGTGATGTCAAAAAAGCAATAGGATTTCAGGCTCCCGGTATGCACAGGAGCTAAAGGCTGCCCTAGGTACAGGTTAGTAGTACAGGGAACTGGTCAAACATAGCTAATGGTCAGAGTCCCAGGATCTTCACACCTCACTAGTGTAGGGATATGCACCATCTCTGCCTCTAACTGACTTTCGCTGAGCAGTCCACTGCCGGGAGTGACAAATTCATCTCCCGCGGCTCAGAATGTCCTGAAGTTGTTCCAATTTGAAGCGCCATGCTTTGGTCTCCCTTCCCAGTGGGAGTAGCTACCTCTTCATTAAGCCAGGCTGAAGAAGCTTTATCCTTACCACTGCATGCTGCAATAAGATCTTCATAGTAACCATCGATCTTAGCATTTAAGTGTTCAAGCAGGGACCACAGTGTGGGGTAGCATGCCTCCATGTTCAGGACGTATAGAGGGCCGCAAAACTTTGCGCCTGCACCACCGAATCCTATAGTAATGACAGGGATAAGCGTTTCTGAGAAGATGCAAATTAGTTTCAGTGTAGTTTAGGAACTTTTAAAAGGCTGTTACAATGGTTATTAACCTATTATTAGGTAGTAATTGGCCCCTTCCATTTACTTGTGATCAGAGCTTCATAAATTAGCGACCGTCCATGTTGGCAGTTGGCTCCGCCCCCCTCGCATAATCATTTTGACCTTGGATGCTTGGGAAGAAAGGTTTTTTTTCTTTATTATAATAGGTTTAAATGGTATTGGGTAATAGGTTTACTGAGAAGATATATAAATGCTGGTTAAATGTATGTGTTGTTTTTAAATATGTGTATGGGAGATCCAATGGAAATGGCCCACTGGACTCCTGGTTGGGGATTTTTTTTTTGCCCCCCCCCCCTCTCTAATATAATACCCCACAGAACAATAAATAAGAAGCTGTTGCCAACTCAATCTAAAATATGCTTAATTTAGTATCATGGAATGTGGGGGGGGGGTCACCTCCCCAATTACAAGGAAAAATATTCTTAAATTACTTAAAAAACAAAAAGCAGACATTATGTTTTTACAAGAACTTCATTTGAAAGCCCCAGAAATTGAAAAACTTAAGGTTAACTGGTTAAAAGAGATTATTGCTACTCCGTGTGACAAGCGTAGCCGAGGAGCAGCTATCTTGTTTCATAGAGAGCTGGAATATGAGATAATCAAAAGTGAACTTGACCCAGAAGGTCGCTATATTATAATACAGCTACGAATAGACAATTATATGTGGTTTTTCTGTAACATATATGAACCTAATAAAAATGATAAAGAATTCTGGGGTAAGATGGAGAAAAAGCTGTTTCCTCTACGAGGGCAAAACTTAATAATTATGGGTGATTTTAACATGACTTTAAATCCTCTTATTGATAGAGTCAGACAATCAAATATGCATGTATATAGACAAGAGTAAAAAATGTTTGGAGGGTTTTTGAAGACTCTGGATGTTGAGGATATTTGGAGGATACAACATCCAGACGAGTACAGTTTTTCCATTGAATCCAGAGCATTTAAAAACTTTTCTCGAATAGACTTATTTTTAAGTCTATTCGAGAATATGGGGTTGTCATGTTCCTTGTTCAGAGGAGAATTGCCTGGTATTTCGGGGCTGGACTGACCTTACTTGGCGGGATCAGACTGATATACTTAGGGAAAGTTTTCCTTTGTCAAAAGCACACTGGTCTAAAAGAGGCTGCTTCCGGGTGGTAAATCGCCAAAGAACAAGCTGATGAGCTGTTGTTCGTTCCTGGTAGAGCGCTTCCCTCTTTGTATGCAAATTAATATGACCCTGGGGAAGTCTCCCTATGGGTGATGGGGGAAACCAGATGTGGACTCCTTGCCCAGTGTGCTTAGAGGAATGTGGCTGCACCTCACTGATGAGGCCTATAGGAGGACGAAACGATCGCCTGGGGTTGTCATGTTCCTTGTTCAGAGGAAAATTGCCTGGTATTTCGGGGCTGGACTGACCTTACTTGGCAGGATCAGACTGATATACTTAGGGAAAGTTTTCCTTTGTGAAAAGCACACTGCTCTAAAAGAGGCTGATTCCGGGTGGTAAATCGCCAAAGACCTAGCTAATGAGCTGTTGTTCGTTCCTGGTAGAGCACTTCTCTCTTTGTATGCAATTTAATATGACCCTGGGGAAGTCTCCCTATGGGTGATGGGGGAAACCAGACGTGGACTCCTTGCCCAGTGTGCTTAGAGGAATGTGGCTGCACCTCACTGACGAGGCCCAAAGGAGGCCGAAACGATTGACTGGGGTTGTCATATTCCTTGTTCAGAGGAGAATTGCCTGGTATTTCGGGGCTGGACTGACCTTACTTGGCGGGATCAGACTGATATACTTAGGGAAAGTTTTCCTTTTTGAAAAGCACACTGGTTTAAAAACAAAATGTATGCTTACCTGATAAATTTATCGTATTAGGTATTTCTTGAGTGCAGAGAGAAAAAATAAAAATAAAAAAAATGCAGTCCTAATGCGCAGATATATACGCAGATAAAAAAGTCCTAAGATTTAGCTACAGATAACATAGGACAGAGAATAGCAAGCACTGCCTGGATATTACCTAGTTAAAACATATTATGACATATGACACTAACAACATAATATTAGGTATTCCCTGAGTGCAGAGAGAAAAAATAAAAATAAAAAATGTAGTCCAGAACTCCAGTAGAGATTATAAAGATGCCACTCTCTTTTGAACCTAGGAATTAGGTTGTGCAGCTAGCCGATGCCACAAGGTAGTAGAGCCAGGACAGGTTCTGAGTCTGTAATCCATGTGTTGTCTCCGGAGGGAAGGCGAGTGCCTTGGTGAGTTATACCGCCATGATGATCGGTGATGTCAAGAAAGCAATAGGATTTCAGGCTCCTGGTATGCGCAGGAGCTAAAGGCTGCTCTAGGTACAGCTTAGTAGTACAGGGAACTGGGCAAACATAGCTAATGGTCAGAGTCCCAGGATCTTCACACCTCACTAGTGTAGGGATATGCACCATCTCTGCCTCTAACTGACTTTCGCTGAGCAGTTCCACCGCCGGGAGTGACAAATTCATCTCCCACTGCTCAGAATGTCCTGAAGGTGTTCCAATTTGAAGCGCCATGCTTTGGTCTCCCTTCCCAGTGGGAGTAGCTATCTCTTCATTAGGTCAGGCTGAAGAAGCTTTATCCTTACCACAGCATGCTGCAATAAGATCTTCATAGTAACCATCGATCTTAGCATTTAGGTGTTCAAGCAGGGACCACAGTGTGGGGTAGCATGCCTCCATGTTCAGGACGTATAGAGGGCCGCAAAACTTTGCGCCTGCAGCACCAAATCCTATAGTAATGGCAGGGATAAGCATTTCTGAGAAGATGCAAATTAGTTTCAGTGTAGTTTAGGAACTTTTAAAAGGCTGTTACAATGGTTATTAACCTTTTATTAGGTAGTAATTGGCACAGGAAGGTGAGTGGCAGGCTCTGCAATGACCAGACTTGCGATCCAAAAAATATAATAAAAAAATATTTTATTAGTGGAAAAATAGTAAAATATACATATGTGGCTGAACACAGAACAGAGGGGACAAGACAGACAAGCCTGACGCGTTTTGCGCCCCCTAGTGGCGCTTATTCATAGGCTAAAGCACCAGGCGAGTGGTACCTATTTAAAGGGAAAACGAATTAACCCTTTATGTGCTAAACTGGCTTAAAAACAAACTCATGTTAAAAACATACACAAGTGACATTGGGATCTCCTATATTAAAGATATGGACACAGGACTAGATTAACCTACACCAGAGAGAGACATGTTTTAGACTTTCCTAAACATAATTATCAAAAAATAGGATGTCATATAATAACTACAAAAATTACATTCTTTGCATAACCTAAATAGGTATAACAGGGGTACTTATTAGAATTTAACAGTGAACCTGAGCATTAATAAATATTGTGCATAATTATAGAAAAAAAAAAGAAGAAGATATTTTCCACAATCACCCATTATGCTCAATAGAGTATAAGGTTCAAAAGACACATATATTATAAACCACCTCTTCAATAATCAATGAGGTAGTCTATATCACACTCTTTATTCATTCCATGGGGTTGGCATGTATTTAATTTAATTATCCAGAAAATTTCCTTCTTATCTAATATTAATTGTCTATTGCCACCCCTAGTTGGGACTCTAGCAATGTCAATAATTTGTACAGAAATATCAGCCAGATGAGTAAAATGCAAACCATTAAAATGACTAGCTACTGCTGAGTCCTTGGAGTAATATTTGACATCTCTTACATGTTCTCCATACCTTGTTCTGACTTCACGTGAGGTTTTACCTACATATTGACATTTGCAAATGTTGCAAGTCAAAAGATAGATAGCAAATTTAGTTTTACAGTTAGCATAAAAATATATGACATATTGTTTATTATCTACACTAGAGGAAAAGTATTTTCCCCTAATTAGATTAGGGCAAGTCTGGCAGTCCCTGCTCCCACATTTAAAGAGGCCCTTCTTTGATAGCCAATCTCCTGAGGTACCACTCTTAACATCAGTAACCATGCTGGGTGCAAGAACCTTCCCTAATGTCATAGGTTTTTTAGAAACATATCTAAAATTTTTCACATATGGTTTAAGGACTTCATCCCCCAATAAAACATGAGAATGTTTTTTTAGGATTTTTACTACTGCATCATAATGCATTGAATATTCAGTTGTGAATACAATGGTATCATTAGTAGTTTTTTTAGGTTTTATTTCAGTATTGGCTGGTTTATTATAAGATTTCACTGCAAGCCTACATTGTTCTAATCTATTTGAATTGTAGCCTCTCTTAATTAGCCTTTCTTTTAACTCTAAAGACTGCTTCTCATAGATAGAATCACTTTTAGTGTTCCTGCGTAATCTAATAAACTGCCCTCTAGGTATGGCTTTTTTAACATGTTCTGGATGCTGAGATGCCGCATGCAAGATGGTATTGCCTGTCACTGGTTTTCTATAAGTTTGACTGACAATTTGATTGTCAACTATTCTCAGAGTTAGATCTAGGTAATTAATCTCTTGACTGTTTTGTTCACCTGTGAACTGCAAACCCATCTGGTTGTCACTAAGGTAAGTCAAAAAATTATCCAAAATGACATTCTCCTTGTCATTTCTGACAATTAACAACAGGTCATCAATGTACCGTACAAAAAGTACTACTTCATCGACCCAGGGATTAGTAGCCGTAAACATATAAGTTAGTTCCCACCATGAGACATAAATATTTGCGAATGCTGGGGCAAATTTTGCCCCCATGGCGGTCCCTCTGATCTGTAAGTAGTACTCCTTGTTAAACATGAAATAGTTATGTGAAAGCAAAAATTGTAAAATTTCACATATGTAATTTATTTCATGGTCACTTAAATTGGTATCTCTCTTTAGAAAAAAATTGACTGCTCTTATGCCTGCATGTTGAGGTATGCTGGTATATAGGGAAACTATGTCAGCTGTAATCCAACTGTATTTTGGCTGCCATTGAATTGTATTTAGTGTAGTTAACAGATGTGATGTGTCCCTGAGATAACTAAGTTGTCGTTGTGAAATTGGCTGTAAAATTGTATCTATCCACTCACCCAAGGGTTCTAATAAGGACCCTATGCCCGCAACAATTGGCCTTCCCGGCGGGCTGTCCCTATTTTTGTGAATTTTAGGGACATTATGGAATAAGGGAGTGATAGGATGTTCTGGAATTAATGTTTCTAAATCTTCATCATTAAAAATACCCAGAATTATGCCATCAGCTACTAACTTGCCCATCTCTTTTTTGAAGTTGTGAACAGGATTATGTGGTAATAGCCGATATACACTACTATCTGAGAGTTGTCTTAATGCCTCTTCAAAATAATATGATTTATCCATAACAACTATGCTGCCACCCTTATCCGAACCTCTGATGACTATATCATCATTGCTTCTAAGAGCTTTAATAGCAATTTGCTCCTGAAATTTGAGATTATGGGTAGCAGCATCGCCGCTTGTGGAAATTTCAGCCTCTAACTTTAGTATATCTTCCTGTACCAATCTATGGTAGGCATTTACCATGGGACCCCTATAACTTATAGGGTAAAAACTAGATCTATGTTTCTTTGGTCTTTCCAATTTCTCTTTATGGTCCTCATGGTCAGTGCCTCCCATACTATATAATTCATTAAGAGTTGCCACAGAGCACGCATCAACAAACGGTAAATGAGGGCAGACTTCATTTACATTAGATGTAACATTCTCAATTGGTTCCCTTTCACTACCAGTGTCAGTTAAGGCAAAAAATCTTTTCAATGATAATTTACGGATAAATTTGTGTACATCCAAAAGAGTATTGAAACATGAAAGCTTGTTAGTTGGGGCAAAACCCAAACCTTTTGATAGTACTGAAATCTCACTGTCCTTAAGCACATATTTAGAAATATTAATGACACTGAGTCCTTCTTCCAAAGTCGTCTGTGATGACATAGATGTTGTTATTTCTGTCATTTCTTCGTTTTGTTCTTTCTTTTTTCTTCCTTTGCGCTATCTCCTTCTAAATTTTTTCCTTTTTCTGCATTTTTCTTTGTCTTCAAACGTGTCACCGGTTGTTCCTCCAATTCTTCCTCCGACTGCACCTGTAAAAAAGCACATGAGGATAGAAGAGTAGGGGAGGAAGGAGGAGAAGAAGCAGGAGAAGAAGATGAAGCTGTAGAAGAACAGAAAGATGAAATCAAATAGATTAGAACAATGTAGGCTTGCAGTGAAATCTTATAATAAACCAGCCAATACTGAGATAAAACCTAAAAAAACTACTAAAGATACCATTGTATTCACAACTGAATATTCAATGCATTATGATGCGGTAGTAAAAATCCTAAAAAAAACATTCTCATGTTTTATTGGGGGATGAAGTTCTTAAACCATATGTGAAAAATTTTAGATATGTTTCTAAAAAACCTATGACATTAGGGAAGGTTCTTGCACCCAGCATGGTTACTGATGTTAAGAGTGGTACCTCAGGAGATTGGCTATCAAAGAAGGGCCTCTTTAAATGAGGGAGCAGGGACTGCCATACTTTTCTTCTAGTGTATATAATAAAAAATATGTCATAGATTTTTATGCTAACTGTAAAACTAAATTTGCTATCTATCTTTTGACTTGCAACATTTGCAAATGTCAATATGTAGGTAAAACCTCACGTGAAGTCAGAACAAGGTATGGAGAACATGTAAGAGATGTCAAATATTACTCCAAGCACTCAGCAGTAGCTAGTCATTTTAATGGTTTGCATTTTACTCATCTGGCTGATATTTCTGTACAAATTATTGACATTGCTAGAGTCCCAACTAGGGGTGGCAATAGACAATTAATATTAGATAAGAAGGAAATTTTCTGGATAATTAAATGAAATACATGCCAACCCCATGGAATGAATAAAGTGTGTGATATAGACTACCTCATTGATTATTGAAGAGGTGGTTTATAATATATGTGTCTTTTGAACCTTATACTCTATTGAGCATAATGGGTGATTGTGGAAAATATCTTCTTATTATTTTTTTTTCTATAATAATGCACAATATTTATTAATGCTCTGGTTCACAGTTTAATTCTAATAAGTACCCCTGTTATACCTATTTAGGTTATGCAAAGAATGTAATTTTTGTAGTTATTATATGACATCCTATTTTTTGATAATTATGTTTAGGAAAGTCTAAAACATGTCTCTCTCTGGTGTAGGTTAATCTAGTCCTGTGTCCATATCTTTAATATAGGAGATCCCAATGTCACTTGTGTATGTTTTTAACATGAGTTTGTTTTTAAGCCAGTTTAGCACATAAAGGGTTAATTCGTTTTCCCTTTAAATAGGTACCACTCACCTGGTGCTTTAGCCTATGAATAAGCGCCACTAGGGGGCGTGAAACGCGTCAGGCTTGTCTGTCTTGTCCCCTCTGTTCTGTGTTCAGCCACATATGTATATTTTACTATTTTTCCACTAATAAAATATTTTTTTATTATATTTTTTGGAGCGCAAGTCTGGTCATTGTAGAGCCTGCCACTCACCTTCCTGTTACTATTGATTGTAAGCGATTTGGAGTTTATCGCTGGCTACGGCACTCTGCCATTAGTCTCTATTGGAGGATTACAGCTATATTTGCCGGTTCCGGTTCCAGACGCTGCTACACCGCGCACATCTTTCCTGTATGTAGGTAGTAATTGGCCCCTTCCATTTACTTGTGATCAGAGCTTCATAAATTAGCGACCGTCCATGTTGGCAGTTGGCTCCGCCCCCCTCGCATAATCATTTTGACCTTGGATGCTTAGGAAGAAAGGTTTTTTTCTTTATTATAATAGGTTTAAATGGTATTGGGTAATAGGTTTACTGAGAAGATATATAAATGCTGGTTAAATGTATGTGTTGTTTTTAAATATGTGTATGGGAGATCCAATGGAAATGGCCAACTGGACTCCCGGTTGGGGATTTTTTTTTTTGCCCCCCCCCCTCTCTAATATAATACCCCACAGAACAATAAATAAGAAGCTGTTGCAAACTCAATCTAAAATATGCTTAATTTAGTATCATGGAATGTGTGGGGGGGGTCACCTCCCCAATTAAAAGGAAAAATATTCTTAAATTACTTAAAAAACAAAAAGCAGACATTATGTTTTTACAGGAACTTCATTTGAAAGCCCCAGAAATTGAAAAACTTAAGGTTAACTGGTTAAAAGAGATTATTGCTACATTGTGTGACAAGCGTAGCCGAGGAGCAGCTATCTTGTTTCATAGAGAGCTGGAATATGAGATAATCAAAAGTTAACTTGAACCAGAAGGTCGCTATATTATAATACAGCTACAAACAGACAATTATATGTGGTTTTTCTGTATCATATATGGACCTAATAAAAATGATAAAGAATTCTGGGGTAAGATGGAGAAAAAGCTGTTTCCTCTACGAGGGCAAAACTTAATAATTATGGGTGATTTTAACATGACTTTAAATCTTCTTATTGATAGAGTCAGACAATCAAACATGCATGTATATAGACAAGATTCAAAATGTTTGGAGGGTTTTTGAAGACTCTGGATGTTGAGGATATTTGGAGGATACAACATAAAGACGAGTACAGTTTTTCCATTGAATCCAGAGCATTTAAAAACTTTTCTCGAATAGACTTATTTTTAAGTCTATTCGAGAATATGGGGTTATCATGTTCCTTGTTCAGAGGAGAATTGTCTGGTATTTCGGGGCTGGACTGACCTTACTTGGCGGGATCAGACTGATATACTTAGGGAAAGTTATCCTTTGTTAAAAGCACACTGGTCTAAAAGAGGCTTCTTCTGGGTGGGAAATCGCCAAAGAACAAGCTGATGAGCTGTTGTTCATTCCTGGTAGAGCGCTTCCCTCTTTGTATGCAAATTAATATGACCCTGGGGAAGTCTCCCTATGGGTGATGGGGGAAACCAGATGTGGACTCCTTGCCCAGTGTGCTTAGAGTAATGTGACTGCACCTCACTGACGAGGCTCATAGGAGGCCGAAATGATCGTCTGGGGTTGTCATGTTCCTTGTTCAGAGGAGAATTGCCTGGTATTTCGGGGCTGGACTGACCTTACTTGGCGGGATCAGACTGATATACTTAGGGAAAGTTTTCCTTTGTGAAAAGCACACTGCTCTAAAAGAGGCTGCTTCCGGGTGGTAAATCGCCAAATAACTAGCTAATGAGCTGTTGTTCGTTCCTGGTAGAGCGCTTCTCTCTTTGTATGCAAATTAATATGACCCTGGGGAAGTCTCCCTATGGGTGATGGGGGAAACCAGACGTGGACTCCTTGCCCAGTGTGCTTAGAGGAATGTGGCTGCACCTCACTGACGAGGCCCAAAGGAGGCCGAAACGATCGTCTGGGGTTGTCATGTTCCTTGTTCAGAGGAGATTTGCCTGGTATTTCGGGACTGGACTGACCTTACTTGGCGGGATCAGACTGATATACTTAGGGAAAGTTTTCCTTTGTGAAAAGCACACTGGTTTAAAAACAAAATTTATGCTTACCTGATAAATTTATTTCTCTTGTGGTGTATCCAGTCCACGGGTTCATCCATTACTTGTGGGATATTCTCCTTCCCAACAGGAAGCTGCAAGAGGACACCCACAGCAGAACTGTCTATATAGCTCCTCCCCCAGTCATTCGACCGAACACAAGCAAGAAAAAAAGGAGAAACTATAGGGTGCAGTGGTGACTGTAGTTTAAAAATAAAAAACACCTGCCTTAAAATGACAGGGCGGGCCATGGACTGGATACACCACAAGAGAAATACATTTTTCAGGTAAGCATAAATTTAGTTTTCTCTTGTAAAGGTGTATCCAGTCCACAGGTTCATCCATTACTTGTGGGATACAAATACCAAAGTTTTAGGACACGGATGGAGGGAGGGACAAGTCAGGAACTTAAACGGAAGGCACCACTGCCTGTAAGACCTTTCTCCCAAAAATAGCCTCCGATGAAGCAAAAGTATCAAATTTATAGAATTTCGAAAAGGTATGAAGCGAAGACCAAGTCGCCACCTTACAAATCTGTTCAACAGAGGCCTCATGTTTAAAAGCCCATGAGGAAGCTACTGCTCTAGTAGAATGAACTGTAATTCTTTCAGGAGGCTGCTGGCCAGCAGTCTCATAAGCTAAGCGTATTATACTTCTTAGCCAAAAAGAAAGAGAAGTTGCCGAAACCTTTTGGCCTCTCCTCTGTCCAGAGTAGACAACAAACAAAGCAGATGTTTGACGAAAATCCTTCGTAGCTTGTAAATAAAACTTTAAAGCACGAACCACATCAAGATTGTGTAATAGACGTTCCTTCTTTGAAGAAGGATTAGGACATAGTGAAGGAACAACAATCTCCTGATTGATATTCTTATTAAATACCACCTTAGGAAGAAACCCAGGTTTGGTACGTAACACTACCTTATCTGCATGGAAAATCAGATAAGGGGAATTACATTGTAAAGCAGATAACTCTGAAACTCTTCGAGCCGAGGAGATAGATAAAAACAGAACTTTCCAAGATAAAAGCTTAATATCTATGGAATGCAAAGGTTCAAACGGAACCCCTTGAAGAACTTTAAGAACTAAATTTAAACTCCATGGCAGAGCAACAGGTTTAAACACAGGCTTGATTCTAACTAAAGCCTGACAAAATGCCTGAACGTCTGGAACCTCAGCCAGACGTTTGTGCAAAAGAATAGACAGAGCAGAAATCTGTCCCTTTAAGGAACTAGCTGACAATCCCTTCTCCAATCCTTCTTGGAGAAAAGATAATATCCTAGGAATCCTGACCTTACTCCATGAGTAACCCTTGGATTCACACCAGTAAAGATATTTACACAATATCTTATGATAGATCTTCCTGGTGGCAGGCTTTTGAGCCTGAATTAAGGTATCAATGACCGATTCGGAAAAACCACGCTTTGATAGAATCAAGCGTTCAATCTCCAAGCAGTCAGACGTAGAGAAATTAGATTTGGATGTTTGAAGGGACCTTGAAGTAGAAGGTCCTGCCTTAGCGGCAGAGTCCATGGTGGAAAAGATGACATGTCCACCAGATCTGCATACCAAGTCCTGCGTGGCCACGCAGGGGCTATCAAGATCACCGAAGCTCTCTCCTGCTTGATCTTGGCAATCAGACCAGGGAGCAGAGGAAACGGTGGAAACACATAAGCCAGGCTGAAGGACCAGGGCTCTGCTAGAGCATCTATCAGCACTGCCTTGGGATCCCTGGACCTGGACCCGTAACAAGGAAGCTTGGCATTCTGACGAGACGCCATGAGATCCAGTTCTGGTTTGCCCCATAGTTGAATCAACTGGTCAAATACCTCCGGATGGAGCTCCCACTGCCCCGGATGAAAAATCTGCCGACTTAGAAAATCTGCCTCCCAGTTCTCTACTCCTGGGATATGGATAGCTGAGAGATGGCAAAGGATAAACTATAGGGTGCAGTGGTGACTGTAGTTTAAAAATAAAAAACACCTGCCTTAAAATGACAGGGCGGGTCATGGACTGGATACACCACAAGAGAAATACATTTTTCAGGTAAGCATAAATATTGTTTTCTCTTGTAAAGGTGTATCCAGTCCACGGGTTCATCCATTACTTGTGGGATACCAATACCAAAGTTTTAGGACACGGATGAAGGGAGGGACAAGGCAGGAACTTAAACGGAAGGCACCACTGCCTGTAAGACCTTTCTCCCAAAAATAGCCTCCGATGAAGCAAAAGTATCAAATTTATAGAATTTCGAAAAGGTATGAAGCGAAGACCAAGTCGCCGCCTTACAAATCTGTTCAACAGGCGCCTCATGTTTAAAAGCCCATGAGGAAGCTACTGCTCTAGTAGAATGAGTTGTAATTCTTTCAGGAGGCTGCTGGCCAGCAGTCTCATAAGCTAAGCATATTATACTTCTTAGCCAAAAAGAAAGAGAAGTTGCTGAAGCCTTTTGGCCTCTCCTCTGTCCAGAGTAGACAACAAACAAAGCAGATGTTTGACGAAAATCCTTCGTAGCTTGTAAATAAAACTTTAAAGCACGAACCACATCAAGATTGTGTAATAGACGTTCCTTCTTTGAAGAAGGATTAGGACATAGTGAAGGAACAACAATCTCCTGATTGATATTCTTATTAGATACCACCTTAGGAAGAAACCCAGGTTTGGTACGTAACACTACCTTATCTGCATGGAAAATCAGATAAGGGGAATTACATTGTAAAGCAGATAACTCTGAAACTCTTCGAGCCGAGGAGATAGCTACTAAAAACAGAACTTTCCAAGATAAAAGCTTAATATCTATGGAATGCAAAGGTTCAAAAGGAACCCCTTGAAGAACTTTAAGAACTAAATTTAAACTCCATGGCAGAGCAACAGGTTTAAACACAGGCTTGATTCTAACTAAAGCCTGACAAAACGCCTGAACGTCTGGAACCTCAGCCAGACGTTTGTGCAAAAGAATAGACAGAGCAGAAATCTGTCCCTCTAAGGAACTAGCTGACAATCCCTTCTCCAATCCTTCTTGGAGAAAAGATAATATCCTAGGAATCCTGACCTTACTCCATGAGTAACCCTTGGATTCACACCAGTGAATATATTTACACCATATCTTATGATAGATCTTCCTGGTGGCAGGCTTTCGAGCCTGAATTAAGGTATCAATGACCGATTCGGAAAAACCACGCTTTGATAGAATCAAGCGTTCAATCTCCAAGCAGTCAGACGTAGAGAAATTAGATTTGGATGTTTGAAGGGACCTTGAAGTAGAAGGTCCTGCCTTAGCGGCAGAGTCCATGGTGGAAATGATGACATGTCCACCAGATCTGCATACCAAGTCCTGCGTGGCCACGCAGGGGCTATCAAGATCACCGAAGCTCTCTCCTGCTTGATCTTGGCAATCAGACCAGGGAGCAGAGGAAACGGTGGAAACACATAAGCCAGGCTGAAGGACCAGGGCGCTGCTAGAGCATCTATCAGCGCTGCCTTGGGATCCCTGGACCTGGACCCGTAACAAGGAAGCTTGGCATTCTGACGAGACGCCATGAGATCCAGTTCTGGTTTGCCCCATAGTTGAATGAACTGGGCAAATACCTCCGGATGGAGCTCCCACTCCCCCGGATGAAAAATCTGCCGACTTAGAAAATCCGCCTCCCAGTTCTCTACTCCTGGGATATGGATAGCTGAGAGGTGGCAAGAGTGAACCTCTGCCCATAGAATTATCTTTGAATCCTCCAACATTGCCAGGGGGTACCTTGTTCCCCCCTGATGGTTGATATAGGCTACAGTCATGATTTTGTCCTACTGAAATCTGATGAACCTGACCGCAGCTAGCTGAGGCCAAGCCTGAAGAGCATTGAATATTGCTCTTAGTTCCAGAATGTTTATCGGAAGGAGGGCCTCCTCCTGAGTCCACGAACCCTGAGCCTTCAGGGAGTTCCAGACGGCACCCCAGCCCAGAAGGCTGGCATCTGTCGTTACTATAGTCCATTCTGGCCTGCGGAAACTCATTCCCTTGGACAGATGGACCCAAGATAGCCACCAGAGAAGAGAATCCCTGGTCTCTTGATCCAGATTTAGTAGAGGGGACAAATATGTGTAACCCCCATTCCACTGATTGAACATGCAAAGTTGCAGTGGTCTGAGATGTAGGCGGGCAAACGGAACTATGTCCATTGCCGCTACCATTAATCTGATTACCTCCATACACTGAGCCACTGACGGATGGGAAGTGGAATAAAGAGCACGGCAGGAAGTTAGAAGTTTTGACAACCTGACCTCTGTCAGATAAATCTTCATTTCTAGAGTTCCTAGGAAGGAAACTCTTGTGAGAGGGGAGAGAGAACTCTTTCCTTCATTCACCTTCCACCTGTGAGACCTCAGGAATGCCAGAACAATGTCCGTATGGGACCTGGCGATTTGAAAAGTCGACGCCTATATCAGGATGTCGTCTAGGTAAGGGGCCACTGCTATACCCCGTGGCATTAGAACCGCCAGAAGGGACCCTAGAACCTTTGTAAAGATTCTTGGTGCCGTGGCTAACCCGAAGGGAAGAGCCACAAACTGGTAATGCCTATCTAGGAAGGCGAACCTGAGAAACTGATGATGATCCCTGTGTATCGGAATGTGTAGATAAGTATCCTTTAAATCCATGGTAGTCATATATTGACCCTCCTGGATCATAGGTAGGATGGTTCGAATAGTTTCCATCTTGAAGGATGGGACCCTGAGAAATTTGTTTAGGATCTTGAGATCCAAGATTGGTCTGAAAGTTCCCTCTTTCTTGGGAACTATAAACAGATTTGAATAGAAGCCCTGCCCCTGTTCCTCCTTTGGAACTGGGTGGATCACTCCCATAACTAGTAGGTTTAGAACGCAATGTAAGAATGCCTCTCTCTTTATCTGGCTTGCAGATAATTGTGAGAGATGAAATCTCCCCTTTGGAGATGAAGCTTTGAAATCCAGAAGATATCCCTGGGAAACAATCTCCAGAGCCCAGGGATCCTGGACATCTCTTGCCCAAGCCTGGGCGAAGAGAGAAATTCTGCCCCCCACTAGATCCGGTCTCGGATCAGGGGGCTACTCCTTCATGCTGTCTTAGAGGCAGCAGCAGGCTTTTTGGCCTGTTTCCCCTTGTTCCAAGCCTGGTTAGGTCTCCAGACTGGCTTGGACTGGGTAAAATTTCCCTCTTGTTTTGTAGAAGAGGAAGATGAAGCTGCACCACTCTTGAAGTTTCGAAAGGAATGAAAATTAGTCTGTTTGGTCCTTAACTTGTTGGACCTATCCTGGGGAAGGGCGTGGCCTTTTCCTCCAGTAATATAAAAAATGATCTCCTTCAGTCCAGGCCCAAATAGGGTCTGCCCTTTGAAGGGGATATTGAAAAGTTTAGACTTTGAAGTGACATCAGCTGACCAGGATTTAAGTCATAGCGCCCTACGCGCCTGAATGGCAAAACCTGAATTTTTAGCCGTTAGCTTGGTTAAATGAAAAACGGCATCAGAAATAAATGAATTGGCTAACTTAAGAGCTTTAAGCCTGTCAAGGATATCATCCAACGGGGTTTCTACCTGTAGAGCCTCCTCCAGAGACTCGAACCAGAAAGCCGCTGCAGCAGTGACTGGGGCAATGCATGCAAGAGGCTGGAGAATAAAACCTTGTTGTATAGAGATTTTCTTAAGGAAACCATCTAATGTTTTATCCATAGGATCTAGGAAAGCACAACTGTCCTCGACAGGAATAGTTGTACACTTAGCTAGGGTAGAGACTGCTCCCTCCACCTTAGGGACCGTCTGCCATGAGTCCCGTATAGCGGCATCTATAGGAAACATCTTTTTAAAAGCAGGAGGGGGAGAGAACGGTACACCTGGTCTATCCCATTCCTTAGTAATAATTTCTGAAAACCTCTTAGGGATTGGAAAAACGTCAGTGTAAACAGGCACTGCAAAGTATTTGTCCATTTTACACAATTTCTCTGGGACTACATTGGTGTCACAGTCATTCAGAGTCGCTAAAACCTCCCTGAGCAACACGCGGAGGTGTTCAAGCTTAAATTTAAATGCTGTCATTTCAGAGTCAGACTGAAGTAACGCCTTCCCTGAATCAGAGAAGTCACCAACAGATAGAAGCTCTCCTGCTTCAACTTCTGCACATTGTGAGGGTATATCAGACATAGCTACTAAAGTGTCAGAGAGCTCTGTATTTGTTCTAGCCCCAGAGCTGTCTCGCTTTCCTTGTAACCCTGGCAGTTTGGACAATACCTCTGTGAGGGTATGATTCTTAACTGCCGCCATGTCTTATAAGGTAAACGCATTGGACGCGCTAGATGTACTTGGCGTCCCTTGAGCGGGAGTTATAGGTTCTGACACGTGGGGAGAGCTAGATGGCATAACCTCCCTTTTGTCAGTCTCAGAAACCTCAGGTGATAAATCTTTAAAAGCCATAATATGATCTTTATAACTCATAGAAAGGTCAGTGCATTTGGTACACATTCTAAGAGGGGGTTCCACAATGGCTTCTAAACATAACAAACAAGGAGTTTCCTCTATGTCAGACATGTTTAACAGACTAGTAATGAGACCACCAAGCTTGGAAAACACTTTAATAAATGTGAAAAAAGCAATAATATAAAAACGGTACTGTGCCTTTAAGAAAAAAAAAACTACCACATAAACTGCAAAACAGTGATAAAAAGTAGTAAACTCTATGAAATTTTTACAGTGTGTATAAGGGACTAAAGCAGCATTGCACCCACTTGCAAATGGATGATTAACCCCTCAGGCCCAAAAACGAATTAGAAAACCATTAAAACTGCTAACAAACAGTCAAACACACTGCCACAGCTGTGCTGTGGCTCCTACCTGCCCTTAAAAATGATTTTTACAGGAACAAAACCCTCTATAGAGGTCCTATAAGCCAGAGGACCTTAGTTACAACCGCTAAGATCATCAAAACCTCCAGGCAGAATTCTTCTTCCAATTTCTGCCTGAGAGTAAAAACAGTACAACGCCGGTACCGTTTAAAAATAACTAACTTTTGATTGAAGGTAAAAACTACACACCACATCTCTTTTGATACTTACTTTCTTGTCGAGAGCTGCAAGACAATGACTTGGGTGTGGCAGTTAGGGGAGGAGCTATATAGACAGCTCTGCTGTGGGTGTCCTCTTGCAGCTTCCTGTTGGGAAGGAGAATATCCCACAAGTAATGGATGAACCCGTGGACTGGATACACCTTTACAAGAGAAAGAGGCTGCTTCCGGGTGGTAAATCACCAAAGAACTAGCTAATGAGCTGTTGTTTGTTCCTGGTAGAGCGCTTCTCTCTTTGTATGCAAATTAATATGACCCTGGGGAAGTCTCCCTATGGGTGTTGGGGGAAACCAGACGTGGACTCCTTGCCCAGTGTGCCCAGTGTGCTTAGAGGAATGTGGCTTCACCTCACTGACGAGGCCCATAGGAGGCCGAAACGATTGTCTGGGGTTGTCATGTCATGCTTCTTGTTCAGAGGAGAATTGCCTGGTATTTCGGGGCTGGACTGACCTTACTTGGCGGGATCAGACTGATATACTTAGGGAAAGTTTTCCTTTGTGAAAAGCACACTGGTCTAAAAGAGGCTGCTTCCGGGTGGTAAATCAACAAAGAACTAGCTAATGAGCTGTTGTTCTTTCCTGGTAGAGCGCTTCTCTCTTTGTATTCAAATTAATATGACCCTGGGGAAGTCTCCCTATGGGTGATGGGGGAAACCAGACGTGGACTCCTTGCCCAGTGTGCTTAGAGGAATGTGGCTGCACCTCACTGACGAGGCCCATAGGAGGCCGAAACGATCGTCTGGGGTTGTCATGTTCCTTGTTCAGAGGAGAATTGCCTGGTATTTCGGGGCTGGACTGACCTTACTTGGCGGGATCAGACTGATATACTTAGGGAAAGTTTTCCTTTGTGAAAAGCACACTGCTCTAAAAGAGGCTGCTTCCGGGTGGTAAATCGCCAAAGAACTAGCTAATGAGCTGTTGTTCGTTCCTGGTAGAGCGCTTCTCTCTTTGTATGCAGACTTATTTTTAGTTGACAGAGTGTTATTAAAACGTGATATGGATGCCACAATTAATGAGATTCTCCTATCAGATCATGCAATTATAGGTTTAAAGACAAAATCCAGAAAAGTAGGGCCTGTAATAGTTTTTGTTTCCCAAAATATATGAGTAACAACAGTAAATTTTGTAACTGGTTAACAAATACGTGGAGAACATTTTTAAAGAACAATCATACTTATGCAGATAAACCTGAGGTTTTCTGGGAAAAAGGGAAAGCTGTTCTCCGAGGGGAGATTGTGGCATATATGTGCAGGCTAAGAAAAAAGGCTAAGATACACGAAATACAATTAGCAAACCAACTTAAAAATGCTCATAATACCTATTTGTCTAACCCCTCTATAAATTCATGGGATAGATATAAACAGGCAAGGGAGGAAAGAGAAAAAAATTTAAAACAGAAATGGGCTTTGGAAGATCTAAAAGATAGGGCAAGGTTTCAAGGTCCACTGGGTACTTCTGCAGGATACTTGGCAAAATTGATTAATGTAAAAAGAAATAAGAATATAATTTATAATATAATGGAAGGAGATAGACATCATACACATGCTTCTGAAATCAGCTTTTTTTAGATGCTACCAAAAATTGTACACAGCCGAAGTAATTGATGAAGATGCAAAAAATAAATTTTGGCAAACTCTTAAAGTTCCTAGAATTACAACAGAGGCACTTAATAATATCAATCAAAGAATATATGAAGGGGAAATCAAACTTGCAATAAAAAAACTGAAAAATAACAAAGTGCCTGGGCTGGATGGGCTTCCAGCCGAATTTTATAAATGTATTAGACAAGATATAATCGCCACGCTTGAAAAACTTTTTAACGAGTATTATATTAATACTAATAAACAATCAAAGTATTTTACTGATTCAATTGTCACATTGATCCATAAGAAAGGTAAAAGTCGAGAAGAACTAGGGTCTTATAGACCAATATCCTTGTTAAATGTAGACTATAAACTGTTGATGGCAATAGTGGCAGAAAGGTTAAAAAAAGTGCTCGGAGAGGTTAAACACCATGATCAGACAGGTTTCATGTCAGGCAGGAATGTGGTTAAAAACATTAGACACATATTGGTAACTTTAGATTATTATTACAATAAATTTTGGGGCAGCAAGAAGCAAATTAAAGGAGATCTGGCCTTCCTTGCAATAGACGCAGAGAAAGCTTTCGATGCTATTACATGGGATCACCTATTCACAGCACTCAATAAATTTGGCCTACAAGGCAATCTACTTAATTTGACTAAATTAATTTATAACAATCCTAGATCACAACTTTTAGGGAATTCAGAACTATCCCAATATATAACACTTTATAAAGGGATGAGACAAGGCTGTCCATTATCGCCACTATTATTCAATATCTCCCTTGATTGAACCTTTGGCAATTCTTCTAAGACAAGAATTAGTAGGCATTCAAATTGGTAAATATAGTACAAAAATCTCATTATATGCGGACGATCTAATACTGTTCCTATATAACACGGCAGAAAGTATACCAAAATGTCTAAATATAATAGGAGCTTATAGCAAATTTTCTGGCTATAGAATGAACATGAAAAAATCAGAGATTCTTTGGATACAAAAAAATAACAAGAGTTATGGTTAACATGGATTTCAAGAGGTACAACAGTTAAAATACCTAGGTATAAATATATGTAAAAACCTGAATGACTGGTATAAAATTTATTTTGAAAATTTATTCAAGAAATTGCCTCAGGAACTAGCAAAATGGAGTATGTACAAATTGTCATTGTTAGCAAAGATAATGGTAATTAAATCAATAATTTTCCGTAAATTCTTGTTTATACTACAAAATCTGCCCCTACTCATAATAAAGGCAGATTTACATAAGTATAACAAATTAATAACTCGTTTCTTATGGAACAATGGTAAACCTTGGTTGGCAATGAATAAGCTGGTTCAGCGTAGAAAAGATGGGGGCTTGGCACTTCCTTGCCTTAAAATGTATAATTTGGTGGCATTGGTCAAATTTGCAGCAGACTGGCTGGTCGAAGAGGAATATGTAATGTACTACAGTTTGGAATCCGAGACAATTGTTCCATTCGACCTCAAGGCAATACTGCATGTGGATAAAAAAACAATCCCTAATGTTGTTTCTAAATTAATAACAATTTAGAACATTATAATAGCCTGGCAGAAATTCTGTAACCTCTTAGAGTGCCAATATCATATCCCAAAATACTGTCCTATAATAGGTATGCCTGTTTTTTTGCCAGGCCTAAATGACCCGGTATATAAAGTATGGAAAGAGAAAGGGTTAATGAAATGGTTCCAGCTCAAACAAGAAGGCACAATACATATACAATCTTTTCTAGAAATATCGAATAAGTTCCAATTGCAGTCAAGAAATTTTTATGCTTATCTACAGAGTAGGAGTTACTTCCATCAATTATGCCAACTATTTGGGACAGAGTGGGAATGGAAAGAGATAGAATCTGGGTTGAAATTGTATAAAGCAGGGAAGAGATCAATCTCAATATGGTACAATATGTTATGCGCTAAATCTGGGACAATGCAAGTTGAAAATATTACAACTTATATGAATAAGCTTTTCCCACAGACAGAGATACAAGAGGTTAAAAAATGTCTTACTAACCTGGAATCCGCTACAACAGTCTGTAGTTGGAAAGAGTCACAATGTAAGATATTGAACAACTTTTATTTAACCCCTGACAAAATTAACAAATGGGCAGATATGGCATCACGCTGTAAATGCCATAAATGCAGAGCTGAGAAGGCTGATATTATCCACTGTCTTTTGTCTTGTCCGAAGATTATACAGTTTTGGGGTAAAATAAACTTTTGGCTCAATAAACTTATACGGACCAGAATATCTTTGACTGCAGTTAACGTCTTCTTGTTAGACGATGAAGTTGAATATAAACCAGATAAATTGCTTATAAACTTGGCTATTTTGGTAGCTCATAATATAATATTTAAAAAGTGGAAATCTACTGAAGAACCAAGTTTAAAAGAATTTATAAATAATATGAATATACAGATGATGATTGAACTATTCAATATTAAAACATATTCAGAAAAGAGACTTACAGCCTTCTTTTTAAAATGATTAAAATTAATTAGGGAAAGGCCATTAACTGCACAAAAGCAACTTATATCTCACTTACAAAACTCTTCTAAATTTATTTTACTCATATTGAAAAATGTTCTCCCCCAAGAGTGGGGTTGGGTATGTCCATAGCAAGAATACATAGATTGTGAAGGTTATATAAGGAGATAGTTTGATGAGAGAGATAGGGGGGGGGGGGGGGGTCTCCTTTTTTCTTTTTTCTTTTCTTTCTCTCTTTTGTTGCAGGACTAAGATTATCATTCAAAGAGACATAGTCTGTAGATCCTTACTAGATGATGGATTAGATTATGATTTTAAGCAAGACAGGTATTAACTCATAAGGTCTGGAAGAATGATAAATTGTTAGAAACGTCACATGTAATAGGATGTTTATGTATATTTTTGTTAAAGGGCTGCATCCCAGAATAAGAGATGGGCCATTGTTTCAGTTATGTTTTTTATATATACAATGTTTTTCTTTTTCTTTTTTGTTATTGTAATGTGGTGTATACAATAAAAGCTTCAAATACTTTCTGCCCTGGGTATTTAAAGGTAAATATCACAAATCCGTTGCTTCACTAAAGGATATGAATATTCATTCCTGGAATGAGACAAAACGACAGTGCAGAAAATAATTTGGGCAATATCGCACTAAAACTGCAGCGAAAATAGCTGTATATGGTTTAAAATGTAGTGCAAACCAAAGCCCTATAGAATTCCTTTCTGTACTGAAAAATGGGTACAGTATGGCTGAAGATTATCCCATATTTGAATGCCCAGAATTTGTGAATTTATTTTTCGAAGCATTGCCCGCGCACATCAAAGTTAATTTAGCTAGAGATTTTGATGAGCACTGCTCATTAGACTGGCTGATCAAAGAGAGTACAAAGATATACTCTATTCAGCAGTCTGGTGAACAGGGGGTTAAAAGGGAATCAAAACCCAGTCCCAAAATTGTGGCAGAAACTAGGGTGCCACCTAGCCCCCTCAATTTGGAGCCTAAAAAGAAAACCTATGCGGAGGTGGCCTGAGGAAACAGGCCATCCCCACAAAGTTTTAACTCTGCCCCTCCCCCAACACAGGCTGAGGCGCAGAGAGACTATACCCATGAGATAATAGGTATTCCCGCAAAGGCAGATACAATAAGTGGCAAAAATACACTCAGGGTAAGCAAACACCCCAAATAAATAGTGCTCCCCAAAATATTAACGCTGAACAAGTTGAACTCCAAAGACAACCATGTAAAAATAGGAGAAATAGCTATGATTCTGGGGGATCCCAAGGATCTAGGAATCAATACCCTGGGACATCAAAAAATCGGTCCATGGGTAATGATAGCTTGTCCATTCAAGTGGGCCGACTCAGCACACAAGTGAGTCAATTATGTACACTATGTACCAATATGAGTCAAGCTTTTATGGCCCAGCAACCTAACAATCCTTTTTTAGGGATACAGCCAGTGGCCAGCAGTGGGCCACAGGCACAGTCATAAATATTGCAGTATCACCTGAAAGGGAAGGGAGAGATATACAAAATAAAATGATAAATGTCAAAAATGGTACTAATCATGTTCTCTCCCCACAGACTGGAAATGGACGATTTAGCTGTGATGACAAGCAACCTCAGCCGGGAACATTTAACCAATCTTTTCCTTTGCAGCATTCTCTTAACCTTATTTCCACAGATGCAGTACACAAGTACCCAATCAGCCCTATTATAGAGGACATGAGTAGTAAGAATGAAGTTTCTTCTGCATCAGGTAACACGGCGGATTCAGGTAATACGTGGCGAAGCCCACAAGTGTGTAATCATGCCAATTTTATGTGTGAAATGGTAGAAACTGCAGGGAGATATTATGTATTAGCTGAGCTGCAGGATTCAGTCTCAGTCCTATCATGGGATTAATTTATACTGGATCTCAGGCAACTATTTTATCCCACAGGTACTACACACAGCTAAATGAGCTAACACCCCACAAAACTAAAATGAAAGAATTTGATGGTTCTCTAATAGGAGTTGGGGTGACTCTCTAAAAGTCTACGGTACTGCATGGTTAAAATTTAAACTGGGGAACAGGGTCATAAGACACCCTGTCATTATAGTGGATCTGCCAACTGATTGTTTAATAATTGCTAGTGATCTCCTGAAGCGATTAAGCACCATAATTGATTGCATAAATAATTTAATTTGGTCACAAGCGAAAAGGCCTATTAATTATCCGATATATCTCGCACCCGACATAACTGTCACATGGTGGAAGAGAAACCAAATGATGTGGAGATTCATTTCAGGAATAACTCTGTTCCTGAAATCACTATCCTACAGATAGATGATCAGACTCCTTTAAGTGGCTCTGATGGTAATACTTTTAAAATTTTGCCTGGAAAGATAGCGAATATTTCCTTAGACAGGGATGTATTAACCATATCTCTCCACAAGGGGGATCATAAAATCCCTAAGGGGGAAGGCCATACTCAATACCTCACAGTAATTGAGAGAGTTAAAGAGGATCTATTTATCCCTATACAAGTGCATTACCTTGGGAAAACCAAATATGCTAAATTGAACTTAAAACAGGAAGCTAGCTATATAAGCGAAGGCTTGTTAGCACAGATAGCTGAACCTAAAGTGATTAAATATCTTTCTCCACAAGACCACTGTGTCCACAGCCTGGATGACAGGTGTGAAAGCTATAATATCCCAGCTAAATGTTTATTATCTATCTCTATAGGTAATAAATCAGCAAAGCACCTGTTTTTAGTTTTAAATACTCCCCATAATCAAATATACATTGGCAATGATCTCTTACATAGATATGCCATACAAATGGATTTGATTAACCTTTGCCTCTGGAGCAGGTTAAAGAGGGACCCTGAAGTATTTCAGGATGAAAACGCAGCCCTGAAATTAAACCAGCAATTGCCATATGCTGTAAATATGCAGGTGTCTAACGATGTTATAATCCTCGCTGGGGCTGGAAGATTGCTCCTACCCTTACAGTTAAAGAGAGGTCAGAAATTAAAAACTTATGAAACACTAATTTGCCTCTCCCATAGAATACAAAATCTGGGTATAATAACGACCCATACTCCTTTGATAAATATTGGAACTATTCCAATACATGCTATTGTGCATAACATGACCCCACAGGATATTACCTTATCCAAGGGAACCACCATAGGATATTCGCTGGAATCAAGTTATTACACTTTTGGATTCCAGAATAACGTAATTGGGCTAATACCTGAAGGATATTTAACTGAAGAACAATTAATAGAACAATCCTTTGCATCTATGCCAGAGGGACTATTTACAATTCAGTCTATGTATCCCTTCAGCTCAGAGGAAGGCATCTGTAAAACTGAAGAAGCCTTCCTTGTGTTTGATAAGCCGATCAAACAGCAAGAATATACCAATACCCAGAGTCATGGGGGCAATATAAATTATAATCAAGGGGATCTCACCACTAGATTGGAATAAGCCTATGAAATAGGACAGCCTGAAATCTTTCCAGGATTTCAGCAAATATCTTTAGCTAATGGCTGTTCCAGCGATGATGAACGCCAACAGCTGCGAGAACTCCTGATGGAGTACAAGGATATGTTTGCTAGGGATTCTTATCACTGTGGGACTACAGACTTACACATTGCAAGAATACAAACAGACCCCAATGTACCACCTGTCGTTGCTAAACAATACAGACTTCATTTAGCCTCATATGATTCTCTTGCAGAAATCATAAGAAACTTAGAAGAAAGAGGTATTATCAGACAGGTGCACAGCTCTATAACAATCCTATTCTAGGTGTTCTTAAGCCCAATGGACAATGGCGTTTGTGTGCTGATTTAAGCCAGCTAAACAAACGAGTGTACATGTCTGGCTGGCCTAGGCCATATATTGACCAGTGCCTAGCGCAGATGCAGGGATCTAAAATATTCACTGCCATTGATTATGGACAGGGATATTGGACCATAAAAGTTCATGAGGAGGACCAATATAAGCTGGCATTCTCATTCCAAAAGGTCCAGTATGCATTCCAAAGGCTCCCTTTTGGATACATAAATTCTGAACATGAATTTGCTGTATTTATGCATAAGGCTATGCCTGATGCACTGGAAAGGGGGACCTTATATTATGTTGAGAATGTTTTAATCAAAAGCACAGACTTTGAAAAACACATCGCAGAGCTTAAACACGTCCTCAGCCAACTTAAAAGGGCAGGTGTCAAATTATCCCTACAAAAAGCTCAATAGTGCCACACTTGTGTAAACTTCTTGGGATATGAAATTACTTCTGAAGGGTTAAATTCTCAGAAGAAAAAGGTAGAAGCTATAGTAAATTCTAAAAACCCAACTAACTTAAAGGAATTGAGATCATTCCTGGGTATGACGAATTATTCTCGCAAATTCATTGATAATTATGCGGAATTAGCTAAACCACTACTACTTATTCTAAAGAAGGATGTGAAATGGCACTGGAGTGAGTCTCAAGAGACAGCAATCAAGGAGCTGAAGAGAAAACTCACTCAAGCACCTTGCTTAGTGTACTGTCAGGGTGCCAGGAATCAGACTGAGATGAGAAGTGCAAAAATAATCACACCTTTATTAATAGCAAAAAATAATAAAAAGTCCACAAGTCAAATAACAAGCCTGGAGTAAAAACCAGAGCTGGTAGTCAGACGAGCCGAGTCAGGAGCCAAAGCGAATAGTCAGGCGAGCTGGAATCAGCAACAAGGAAAACAGCAGAGTCAGGAACAAGCCAGGGATCAGGAACCAGGAAGGACATCAGGCAGCCAGGTAATACACAGGAACTCTCACAAACAGGTCTGAGACAACGCCAAGGCAAAGCATACTGAACAGAGGCCCTTTAAATAATAAGTGATGACATCACAATTCTGAGACTGCATCCTGTCTCACACGGATGATGCACACAAGTCTGGCCATAAAAGGAAGTGCAGGAAATGAGCAGCATCCCCCACAATGCACCATAGTCAGGAAGAGAAGTGAGTTAAAATGGCTGCCAGAAGCACATGGCAAACAAAACAGTGAAAAAACCCTGACAGTACCCGCCCCTCAACGACCCCTCCCCCATGGGAAGACAAAAGGCTTATTGAGGAAATGGGCATGGAAGGCACGGAGGAGGGCGAGAGCATGAACATCAGAGGAGGGAACCCAAGAACGCTCCTCCGGACCGTAGCCCCTCCAGTGAACCAAATACTTTACACGTCCCCTGGACATACGAGAGTCAATAATGCTGCTGACCTCATACTCCTCATGGTTAGGACAGGGATAAGGCAACACAGTGGTAAACCAATTACAAACTAATGGTTTCAAGAGGGAAACATGAAAAACATTGGAGATGCGCATAACAGGAGGAAGGTCAAGAGCCTAGGCCACAGGATTAATCCGTCGAAGTATTCGAAAAGGACCAATCTAATAGGGAGCCAATTTATTGGAAGGCACACGAAGGTTCAAGTTGCGGGAGGACAGCCAAACTCTCTCACCAACCTGGTAGAAAGGCGCGGGCAGATGCCTATGATCAGCCTGGAACTTTTGGCGCTGCATAGATCGATGAAGGCAATCCTGAATCTGCACCCACGTTGAACGGAGTTGCCAGAGATGCTCCTCCAAAGCTGGAATACCCTGAGACATGAATGAATCCGGCAACAAGGATGGTTGAAACCCATAATTTGCCATGAACAGGATAACTTGGACGAAGCATTAATAGCACTATTACGAGCAAACTCTGCCCAAGGTAACAGTTCAGACTAATTATTGTGGTGATCTGAGACATAGCAATGAAGGAGCTGTTCCAGAGCTTGATTAGACCGTTCCGCAGCCCCATTGGATTGAGGGTGAGATGCCGAGGAGAAGGAAAGCTGGATCCCCATTTGAGCACAAAAGGAATGCCAAAATCTGGAGACAAACTGGCTACCCCGGTCCGACATTATCTCCTTGGGTAACTCATGTAGATGGAAGACCTCTCAGGCAAAAATTGAAGCAAGCTCCTCAGCGGTAGGCAGCTTCATGAATGGAATGCAATTTGACATTTTAGAAAAAAAACGGTCAACCACCATAAGGCTAACAGTATTGCCATTGGAAACAGGGAGCTCAACAATGAAGTCCATGGAAAGATGTGTCCAAGGACGCTCACCATTAGCAATAGTCTTATTCTGTGCACAAACCAAATAATTTTGTTCTTGCCTGGGTAACCTGCGGCTTTAGGATAGTGGTAAGTGTGCAAAAGTTTAGTTCGAAGATTTTTAGGAACAAAACACTTACCACTAGGTTTCTCAGGCGGTGCATTCGTTTGTGCAGCCAGGATCTCCTCCCCCAAGGGAGAAGTCAAATTAGTACGTATGGTAGCCAAAATATGGCCAGGAGGTATAACAGGAGTAGGTACAGACTCCTCCTTGGACAGAGACGAAAATTGTCGAGAGAGGGCATCAGCCCTAACATTCTTACTACCAGGCAGGTAGAAGACCACATAAATAAACAAAGACAAAAATAGCGCCAATCTGGCCTGTCGGTGTGACAAACGTTTTGCTTCAGATAGAAAAGTTAAATTCTTGTGGTCAGTAAGAATGAGCACTGGCATGCTAGTACCCTCAAGAAGATGCATCCATTCCTTGAGTGCCAAAATTATGGCCAGTAATTCCCTGTCACCAATTTCATAATTGCACTCCGCTGGAGACAATTTCTTAGAGAAGAAACCCCATGGATGCAAGGAACCATCAGGCGTAGGACGTTGAGACAAGAGGGCACATACTCCAGTCTCAGACGCATCAACCTCAAGAATGAAAGGCAGGACAGGGTTAGGATGAGCCAGAACTGGAGTGGCAGCAAAGGCAGTCTTAAGTCTTTCAAAGACCTTAATGGCACTAGGTGATCAATGGAGTGGATCATTCTCTTTACGGGTCATGTGATCGGTTTGACCAAGGAAAATTTTTTTTTAATAAACTTTCTATAGTAATTGGCGAACCCCAAAAAACGTTGAATAGACCAACTGGGCGAGGCCACTGCAGAACTGCAGATAATGTGTCAGTATCCATGGAGAACCTTGCAACAGAGATACCATAACCTAGGAAGGTTACTTGGGTCTGATGGAACTCACATTTCTAGAGTTTACAAAACAGGCCGTTCTCACAAGAACCCGTGTAACATCAGAACAATGAGCCTCAAATGTGGGTGAGTGTATGAGGATGTCGTCTAAGTACACCACAACACACTGTTGCAACATATCTCGTAGGACATCATTAATAAATTCCTGAAAAACAGCAGAAGCATTACATAGGCCAAAGGGCATTAAAAGATACTCATAATGCCGCTCCTGGTGTTAAATGCTGTTTTCCATTCATGGCCCTCCTTAATCCTAACGAGATTTTATGCTCCTCTCAAATCAAGTTTAGTAAAGACCATAGCTCCCTTTAGGCGGTCAAAGAGTTCTGTAATGAGCGGAATAGGGTAAGCATTCTTAATGGTAAGACGATTAAGACCCCTATAATCGATGCATGGTCTTAACTTGCCACCCTTTTTCTTCACAAAGAAGAAGTCAGCCCCTGCAGGAGAGCAGGATTTGCGGATTATCCCCCACGAGCATCAGCAACATACTCCTCCATAGCACAATTCTCTGCAACAGACAGAGGGTACACCCGGCCCCGAAGAGGAATGGCTCTGGGATGCAGGTCTATGGCACAATCGTAAGACCGGTGAGGAGGCAATGTACCAGCACGCACTTGTCAAAAACATCTAGGAACTCTCGGTACTCCTCTGGCAATTGAGATACCAAAGAATTGCACAAGACTTTAACTGGTTTCCGAAGACAAGTGGAAATACATTGCGGGGACCACAACAAAATTTCAGGCCTGTGCCAGTTGAGACTGGGATTGTGCTTTTGGAAATAATAGCAAGCAGGTGACAGGAAATTGCAATGTATATTTATTCAAAAAAGACAAAAAAAAAGGGCTATTCAAAAAAGACAAAAAAGGGCAAAAATTGTGCTTTTGGAGCCAGGGATAACCCAGAACAACCGGAACATGCAGAGTTTATCACCTGGAACTTGAGGGTTTCAAAATGGAGAGCCCCAACAGCCATGGACAACGAAGCAGTTTCGTGATGAACGAGTGCGGGCTGAAGGGGTCTGCCATCAATGGCCTCAACAGCAATCGGAACGGACTGAGGCATAACAGGAATGGAGTGCTTTGATACAAAAGGACTGTCAATGAAATAGCCCGCAGCACCGGAGTCAACAAGAGCATGAGTGACTATGGAGGAGTCCACCCAAGAAAGGACAACCATGACAAAAGGTTTCTCCTTAAGCGGTTCCGGGGATGAAGATAAACCACCCAAGGTCTGCCCCCGACAGGACCTTAGGTGTGAGTGATCCCCGGCCGTGTAGGACAAGACTTCAAAAGGTGGCCCTGAAACCCACAATAGAGGCAGAGCCCCTCCCTCCTCCTAAAGGCCCTCTCCACCGCAGAGAGACGCATGAATCCCAACTGCATCTGCTCAGCAGTACCTGGTGACTCAGGACCAGGAGGCATTGGAGGAAAGGGAGGCATGGGTGGAAATGAACACATAGGAGACAACGGAACAGGAGGCTTCCGCAAACGCTTCTTGAAAGAGGGCCTCTCTCTGAGTCTGATGTCAATTAGGATCAAAAAAGACACCAATTCCTCAAGATGCTCTGGTAAATCTCTGGCAGCAACTTCGTCTTTAATCGCATCAGAAAGTCCATGAAAGAAGGCAGCAACAAGGGCTTCATTGTTCCAACCTACCTCTGCGGCAAGCGTACGGAACTCAATAGCATACTGAGCAAGAGATCTTGTACCTTGCTGAATGGACATGAGTCGTGTAGCAGCAGAGGAGGAGCAAGCTGGAACATCAAATACCCTTCAAAAGGAGGCCACAAATTCAGGGTAATTTGAAATCACAGGTTTATTTGTCTCCCACAAGGGATTAGCCCAGGCAAGAGCTGTGTCAGAGAGTAACGAGATGAGAAATCCCACCTTAGCTCTGTCAGAGGGAAAGGCCTGAGGTAACATCTGCAATTAAATGCCCACCTGGTTCAAAAACCCTCTGCACTGAATAAGATCACCTCCATATCGCTGAGGTAGAGGTGCAGAACCGGACATGCTCCTGGTAGGCATAGGTGCAGCAGCGGAAACAGGAGCAGCCATAACTTGTGGGACACTTTGGTCCAAATGTGCAGTGCGAGTCAGCAGGGTTTCCAGGGCTAGTGAAAATTGAACCAAGCAGTGATCCTGTACATCCATCCTGGAAATGATGGCAGGTAAAGGTGGATTATTAGCACCATCAGGATTCATAGCCTTTGCGTAATGTCAGGGTGCCAGGAATCAGACTGAGACGAGAAGTGCAAAAATAATCAAACCTTTATTAATAGCAAAAAATAATAAAAAGTCCACAAGTCAAATAACAAGCCAGGAGTAAAAACCAGAGCTGGTAGTCAGACGAGCCGAGTCAGGAGCCAAAGCGAATAGTCAGATGAGTCGGAATCAGCAACAAGGAAAACAGCAGAGTCAGGAACAAGCCAGGGATCAGGAACCAGGAAGGACGTCAGGCAGCCAGGTAATCCACAGGAACTCTCACAAACAGGTCTGAGACAACGCAAAGGCAAAGCATACTGAACAGAGGCCCTTTAAATAATAATTGATGACATCACAATTCTGAGACTGCATCCTGTCTCACAAGGATGATGCACACCAGTCTGGCCATAAAAGGAAGTGCAGGAAATGAGCAGCATCCCCCACAATGCACCATAGTCAGGAAGAGAGGTGAGTAAAATGGCTGCCAGAAGCACATGGCAAACAAAACAGGGAAAAAACCCTGACACGTACCCTGAAGGTGGTAAACTTTTCTTTTTAGAGACATGTTACACAGATATAAGCATGAGTGCTGTTTTATACCAAAAGCATGATAATTTAAGCAGATTTATTGGTTATGCAAGGAAAACTCTATCCCCTGTAGAAATAAAATTTAGCGATTACGAAAAAGCCCTTTTATCTACTGTATGGGCTTTACAAAATTTCCACAGCTATATACAGGGCGAGAAAATTATTGTTGAAACGGCCCACCAGTCTTAACTATATCTGCAAAGTGAGAGAATAAGAGATGGGAACTTGTCTAATAGCCGCATAACAGCGTGGACTCTTTCCCTACAAGGCTGGACTTTAGAAATTTGCTACAAGCAGAATAAAAAGAATCCAGTCTCACAAGGGGCTTTCTGAGCTCCATGACTGTACTGCTAAGGATCCTGGGGAGGAATTATCAGAAGATGATTTCCTGGAGCAACAATTGCTTTCCCCGTATAAGATATACAATGAGAACCATTGTCAAACATTACCTTGGGTATATGTTGATGGTTGTTCTTACCATGCCACTATTGATAATGACCGCAGACTAGTCGCTGGCATTGGTATAACTTGGGCAAATGGATTCCCAAATATATCTATAGGTTTCAACATTGGACCAAGATCCAGTCAAGTTGCAGAACTCACTGCTGTTCTAAAAAACATTGAAATGGCTATTGAACAAAATATTCATGAATTTTTTATCATTACTGACTCAAATTACATGTGTGACAGTATTGTTGAATACCTGCCAACTTGGAAAAGGAATGGCATGCAGAAAAGTAACAACAAACCAGTCAAAGTTGTTCTGCGAGATTTATAATCTGGTGGTATCCAATGATTTAACCATACACTGGAAAAAGACCAAAGGTCATTCCAGGGTTCTAGGTCCTGATAAGGAAGGCAATGATCTTGCAGATTCATAAGCCAAACAAAGAGCCATAACTGGAGAACTCCTTAATATTGACCACTTAATGGGTGCCATTCAGGTAGAAGCCATTACCAGAAACCAGGCTAAACAACAGAGTGAGCCTAACTTGGTACAATGGAGCCAGGATTCTCCTAGTGAAGACCTGATCACTAGTCAAAAAGAAGACCCCATTGTAGGCATCTTCTATAAACACATAGAAGATCCTGAAAGCAACCCCATCTTAAAAGATGTTTGTATTGGCAAAGAAGATCTTAGAATCTTAATGAAATCCAGATCACAATTCCAGTTACAGGATGGTTTGTTAATTAGAAACTCAAAAACTGGCATCCAGCAATGGGTAGTACCCAACGAGTTCAGAGGTCTAATGCTTTAACATGCCCATGGTGCTCCCACATCTGGTCATCGTGGTGCCAAACTCACGTATGAAATATTGCGTGATTATGCCTTTTGGCCACACATGTTGAAAGATGTTCAAACTTACTGTCAAGGTTGTCTAATCTGTCCACAGTTCAAACCCACTGTGCCAATGCATAGAACGCCATTGCAGAAAAGGGGGATGGTAATGCCATGGTCTGATATACAAATTGATTTTATTGGTCCAGTAACAAGATCATCAAGAGTTAACAAATACATGTTAACAGTGATATGCCTGTTCACTAAATGGGTAGAGTGCATCAGTGCACCTAACAATAGTGCTGAAACATGCACAGCTTTGCTCATCAACCACGTGTTTTCCAGATTTGGTTTGCCCCAAAGAATCGAATCAGATCGGGGAACCCACTTCACTAGTGAAGTGATGACGAAAATGTGGAAAATACTAGGTGTTAAAAGAAAGCTCCATATTGCATATAGAGCTGCCTCAAGTGGTGGTATAGCGCGTTACAACCAGTCCATTGTGAAAATCCTCAAAAAGTTTGTGAGTGAAACAGGTAAAGACTGGGATATAAAACTACCTCTAGTTCTAATGGCATTAAAAGCAACTCCAAGTAGTGCTACCAAGATGTCACCTTTTGAACTGATGACTGGTAGAAGAATGGTTCTACCTCAACATCTAATGTACCAAACATCAGACCAGAACTTGATAAACGCTGCCAATATGCATCAATATGTGGAGAACCTAAGAAAGCACCTGCAATATGCCTTTGCATTTGCTCAAAGGAACTTGGAAAAGTCTGCAACTGCCACTAAAACCTATTATGATCTCAAAACGTCCAAAAAGGAATATGAAATAAATGATAAAGTTTATCTTTATAACTTTGGAAGAGATCAGGTTAAGGAGAAGACATTTCTTCCATCATGGAAGGGTCCTTTTGTCATCACTGACAAAATATCTTCAGTTGCCTATAAAATTAGGATACCCAAAAATTATACTTTTATGGATAAGTGGGTCCACATTAATCAGTTGTGAGTGTGCCATCCTAGATCCCAACTACAAGTCATAGAGGGAGAATGAAGTGTCATATCCCCAAATGCACTAAAGAAATATTGTTTTTTTAAAGATGCCTAGCTGATGAGCATGAAGGCTAAAAAATGACGGACTATCTCTATAGAAGACTGTCTAGGATGCATACAGTCAACATCCTCACCAAGTACCACTGACTTTAAGCCAATTCCAATACATGTGTCCTACATCTATTTAAAATAGGAAGGGGGAATTATGTCAGGGCACCTGTATATAACATTAAATAAGCTAAACATATTTCATTTTGTAGCTAAAAATTCAATGTGAGATAGTTTTGGCTGGGTGAGACGCCCCCTGCTTCCTGGTTACAATGCATCCAAATGAGAACAAAGAAATGACATATTTCTTTGATCTAATTAATTTCAAACAGTCACTTCAAAGAAAGGCAAAAACTTCAATAAGAGAAGATCAATCGATATAGCTGTATATTCCAGGTCTTAGATCAGACATAAGATACGCTTATCCTAATTAAGATAACCTTTAAAGGGACAGTCTAGTATAAATTAAACTGTCATTATTCAGATAGGACTTTTAATTTTAATCAACTTTCCAATTTACTTTTATCATCAAAGTTGCTTTTTTCTCTTGGTATTCTTAGTTTAAACTAAACATAGGTAGGCTTCATATGCTAATTTATAAGCCTTTGAGGGCTGCCTCTTATCACATTTCAACACAAAGAGACAGAAAGTACACGTGGGCCATATAGATAACACTGCGTTCAGGCACAGGGGGTTATTTAAGATTTAGCACAAAACAATGCTAAATTTAAGACAATAGATAATAAACAGTCAGTCATGTGATCAGGGGGCTGGAGGAAGGTTTTTAGTTGCAAGGTAATCACAGATGTAAAAAGTATATTAATATAACTGTGTTGGTTATGCAAAACTGGGAAATGGGTAATAAAGGGATTATCTATCTTTTAAAACAATAACAATTATATGGTAGACTGTCCCTTTAAGTTGTTTCAGAGGGGAAACATCTGTTTCATTGCCTGGATGACAGGAATCCCTGGGATGACAAAGACATAGTATCTGGAGCTTTTCGTTTGAAGCCTAATGAGATGCAAAGACTAATTATAACTGATAAGGTTTGAATATACAAAGCTCAGACATACGTCTGGAGGAAGATTAGCCACATGAGACCATGTTTTGCAATTATACTCTTAAACCCATTGTTAAAATATATATATGTATATACTGTTAACCTACTGTCTCTTCTGCTTTCAGGTACGTGAACTAAGGCCCTGCACTGAATTTTTGCTATTCCCTGCTTTTCTGTCATTCTGCAACAAATCCCTTTTTTGGTACGTGAACTAAGGCCCTGCACTGAATTTTTGCTATTCCCTGCTTTTCTGTCATTCTGCAACAAATCCCTTTTTTGGTACGTGAACTAAGGCCCTGCACTGAATTTTTGCTATTCCCTGCTTTTCTGTCATTCTGCAACAAATCCCTTTTTTAGTACGTGAACTAAGGCCCTGCACTGAATTTTTGCTATTCCCTGCTTTTCTGTCATTCTGCAACAAATCCCTCTGTGTGTGTGTGTGTGTGTGTGTGTGTATATATATATATATATATACAGGGAGTGCAGAATTATTAGGCAAATGAGTATTTTGACCACATCATCCTCTTTATGCATGTTGTCTTACTCCAAGCTATATAGGCTCGAAAGCCTACTACCAATTAAGCATATTAGGTGATATGCATCTCTGTAATGAGAAGGGGTGTGGTCTAATGATATCAACACCCTATATCAGGTGTGCATAATTATTAGGCAACTTCCTTTCCTTTGGCAAAATGGGTCAAAAGAAGGACTTGACAGGCTCAGAAAAGTCAAAAATAGTGAGATATCTTGCAGAGGGATGCAGCACTCTTAAAATTGCAAAGCTTCTGAAGCGTGATCATCGAACAATCAAGTGTTTCATTCAAAATAGTCAACAGGGTCGCAAGAAGCGTGTGGAAAAACCAAGGCGTAAAATAACTGCCCATGAACTGAGAAAAGTCAAGCGTGCAGCTGCCAAGATGCCACTTGCCACCAGTTTGGCCATATTTCAGAGCTGCAACATCACTGGAATGCCAAAAAGCACAAGGTGTGCAATACTCAGAGACATGGCCAAGGTAAGAAAGGCTGAAAGACGACCACCACTGAACAAGACACACAAGCTGAAACGTCAAGACTGGGCCAAGAAATATCTCAAGACTGATTTTTCTAAGGTTTTATGGACTGATGAAATGAGAGTGAGTCTTGATGGGCCAGATGGATGGGCCCGTGGCTGGATTGGTAAAGGGCAGAGAGCTCCAGTCGGACTCAGACGCCAGCAAGGTGGAGGTGGAGTACTGGTTTGGGCTGGTATCATCAAAGATGAGCTTGTGGGGCCTTTTCGGGTTGAGGATGGAGTCAAGCTCAACTCCCAGTCCTACTGCCAGTTTCTGGAAGACACTTTCTTCAAGCAGTGGTACAGGAAGAAGTCTGCATCCTTAAAGAAAAACATGATTTTCATGCAGGACAATGCTCCATCACACGCGTCCAAGTACTCCACAGCGTGGATGGCAAGAAAGGGTATAAAAGAAGAAAATCTAATGACATGGCCTCCTTGTTCACCTGATCTGAACCCCATTGAGAACCTGTGGTCCATCATCAAATGTGAGATTTACAAGGAGGGAAAACAGTACACCTCTCTGAACAGTGTCTGGGAGGCTGCGGTTGCTGCTGCACGCAATGTTGATGGTGAACAGATCAAAACACTGACAGAATCCATGGATGGCAGGCTTTTGAGTGTCCTTGCAAAGAAAGGTGGCTATATTGGTCACTGATTTGTTTTTGTTTTGTTTTTGAATGTCAGAAATGTATATTTGTGAATGTTGAGATGTTATATTGGTTTCACTGGTAAAAATAAATAATTGAAATGGGTATATATTTGTTTTTTGTTAAGTTGCCTAATAATTATGCCCATTAATAGTCACCTGCACACACAGATATCCCCCTAAAATAGCTATAACTAAAAACAAACTAAAAACTACTTCCAAAACTATTCAGCTTTGATATTAATGAGTTTTTTGGGTTAATTGAGAACATGGTTGTTGTTCAGTAATAAAATTAATCCTCAAAAATACAACTTGCCTAATAATTCTGCACTCCCTGTATATATACATATATTGAGCAATTGAATTTAGTCTGTTAAAATAAAGTCCTGCATTTTTTGTAATACTTTTTCCCAATGTCTCAATTTTAATGTCTAGTTAATTGCCATGTGATGCTCACTCCTTATCAATACTTGCTATAACTCTAGAATTTATAGTTCTTTTATGTCACAGTTTTAACCCCCTCCAAATTTTATTGTCTGTTTACTTAACTCATCTCACACTGACCAAATTCTAACATTCCAATTGGCCTTACCAACTGTCTTTGATTAGCAATTAAGTAAATTTAGTGGACTCACATGACTGCCCTACCTGTATATATTGCAGACTAGCTTGGGGAAGTGCATTGCACAGGGGTGAGTGCATTGGTTACAGGGCTGTGTACTTTTAACAATAGCATATGTTCACATTTTCCAAGTGAACATTTTATAAGTGAGGCATTAATTTTTAAGAATTATACAAGAATTGAACAAGGATTGGGCAAGGGACAAGACACAAGGCAAGTACTCTTGTAATACTATGTTTTATGTATCTCATTGTATCCTTTTGCAAGTGCTGCTGTAACACTGTGTCTTATGTGTTTACTTGGTTCCCACTTTCAGAATAATGCTCAATATCTTCATACTCCTTTTTGCTACCTCTTGTCTCTACAACAAACTACATTACTCAGTTACTCCTTCTCCCTCTCCACCTGCACTGTTCATTAGCCCATCTCTCTTATACTCACCTTACTTTTGTACTCAATGAACTCTACTTATTCCTAAATACTCTCTCTCCCCCCTGCACTTCAGTTAAACAACAGTCTCATTACTGCAAATCTGCTTCTCATCTCACGTCACTCTCCCTCTTGCTCATACTAGCTGCTGGCGACATTTCCCCTAATCCTGGTCCCTCACAACCTCCTAACCTTTCACATCCTTGTGTGCCTTTCAATAGACTTCATAAACTAAACTCTGGTAACCTTAATCGCTTTCCTCTTACATCTAAAAACCCCTCCCCCTTCACTTGTGCACTCTGGAACTCTTGCTCCGTTTGCAACAAGCTCACTTCTATCCATGATCTCTTTATCTCCCACTCTCTTAACCTTCTGGCTCTTACAGAAACCTGGCTCTCTACTTCAGACACAGCATCCACTGCTGCACTGTCACATGGGGGTCTCCAATTCAGCCACACTCCTAGGTCTGGCAATAGACAAGGAGGTGGTGTCGGTATTTTACTTTCCTCTCGTTGCACCTTGCAAAAAATACAGCTCTTCTCTTCACTCACATTTTCTTCATTTGAAGCACACATGATTCGGCTATTCTCTCCCCTCTCTATACATGTTGCAGTCATATACCGCCCCCCTGGCTCCCCAACTCAATTTTTAGATCACTTTGCTGCCTGGCTTCCTTATTTCCTTTCCTCAGACACCCCTGCCCTCATTCTTGGCGACTTCAACATCCCCCTCAACAATCCCACTGCCTCATCTGCTAAACAACTTCTGCAACTCACTTCCTCTTTCGGTCTGTCACAATGGACTGATTCTCCCACTCACAAAGACGGTCACTCCCTTGACCTGATCTTTAGCTATCGATGCACTCTCTCAAACTTCTCAAACTCCCCTTTTCCTCTTTCTGACCACCATCTCCTTACCTGCAACATTTCATCCCTTCCTACAACTCTCCCACCTTCTACTCCTCACACCAAACTTCACAGAAGCATTAGGTCTTTAGATCAGCAACAACTTGCTAATTCCCTTCAACCGCTCTTCTCATCCTTCTCCTCCTTTTCCTGCCCTGAACAATCTATCCGCCAATATAATTCCACCCTTATATCCGTCCTTGACAATCTCGCCCCTCTTACCACTGCTAGGAAATCACACACTCATCCCCAGCCCTGGCATACTCCTCTGACACGGTACCTACGCAGATGTTCCCATACTGCTGAACGGCATTGGAGAAAATCAAGGAGTTCAGCTGATTTTCTTCATTACAAATTCATCTTGAACCCCTACTACTCTGCCCTTAATCTCCACAAGCAACACTACTTCTCTACTCTTATCTCTAATTTTTTTTTTCAAACCCAAAATGTCTGTTCTCCACTTTTAATACTCTCCTCCGCCCTCCTCCACTTCCTAATACAACTTCTCTGTCAGCTCAAGACTTTGCCAGTCACTTCATTAACAAAATTGATTCCATCAGACATGAAATCAGTTCTCAACACAATTCCATTCTCTCCCCCCCTCAAATACTCTCACTCAACCACAACCCTCATAACCTGAAACTTAGTTCATTCTCCCCTGTTACTGAGGACGAAGTTTCAGCACTTATACTGCGCTCTCACCTCACTACCTGTCCCCTTGACCCTATCCCCTCACAGCTGCTCCCCTCTCTCTCTGCTACCCTTACCCCTATACTAACACACATTTTCAACCTCTCCCTCAGCACTGGTACATTTCCCTCATCAATGAAACATGCACTGGTCACACCTATCCTCAAAAAACCTTCCCTTGATCCTACCTCCCTATCCAACTACCGCCCAATTTCCCTCCTCCCTCTTGCTTCAAAGCTTCTCGAAAAACTAGTATATGCACGCCTATCCCATTTCCTTACATTAAACTCCCTTCTTAACCCGCTTCAATCTGGATTTTGTCCCTATCACTCCACAGAGACAGCTATTGTTAAGGTCACCAATGACTTACTTACAGCTAAATCAAAAGCCCACTTCTCTCTGCTTATCCTCCTTGATCTGTCCGCAGCCTTTGACACTGTCGACCACCCTCTTTTGCTCCAAACCCTCCAATCCTTCGGCATCTGTGACACAGCCCTTTCGTGGCTCTCTTCCTACCTGTCAAACCGTACCTTCAGTGTAGCCTTCTCTGGGGCCTCCTCTGCCCCGTCACCACTTTCTGTCGGAGTACCGCAAGGCTCTGTCCTCGGTCCCCTTCTCTTCTCAATCTATACGTCATCACTAGGTTCCCTAATTAAGCCCCACGGTTTCCAATATCATTTTTATGCCGATGACACCCAAATCTACTTCTCTGCACCAGAACTATCTCCTTCCTTGCTAACCCGTGTCACTAACTGTCTTTCTCACATCTCTTCCTGGATGTCCTCTCACTACCTCAAGCTAAATCTCTCCAAAACTGAGCTCCTCATTTTCCCCCCTTCTTCCAAAATCTCCACCCCCAATATCTCTATAACTGTCGACAACTCCGTCATTACCCCTACCCTGCATGCCCGATGTCTCGGGGTCACATTTGACTCAGATCTTTCCTTCACTCCTCACATTCAGTCCTTGGCTACAGCCTGCCGCTTCCACCTTAAAAACATCTCTAAAATTAGACACTTCCTTACACAAGACACAACTAAGATTTTAATCCACTCTATAATTCTCTCCCGCCTTGATTATTGAAAGTCTGTCCTCTCTGGTCTCCCCACCTGCCGCCTAGCTCCTTTACAATCCATAATGAATGCCTCTGCCAGACTCATCTTCCTTACACGTCGCTCTTCATCTGCTGCGCCTCTCTGCCAATCCCTTCACTGGCTTCCTCTTGCCTCTAGGATCAAACACAAAACTCTCACTCTTACATACAAAGCCCTCAACTGCACTGCTCCCCCCTACCTCTCAGACCTTGTCTCCAGATACTCTCCCTCCCGTCCCCTTCGCTCTGCTCATGACCTCCTACTCTCCTCCTCTCTTGTCACCTCATCACACTCCCGTTTACAGGACTTCTCCAGACTGGCTCCCATCTTGTGGAACTCTCTGCCTCGCTCCACAAGACTCTCTTCTAGTTTTAAAAGCTTCAAGTGCTCCCTAAAGACTCTACTTTTCAGGGACGCATACAACCTACGCTAACCTTTCGTAATACCAGTTCCTCTCCCCCACTGCAATCCCCTGAACCCTCTTAGCATGTAAGCCTAAAAGTCCAGCTGTTTGTAGATCACCTTCTTAAGAGCTGACTACAACAGTGCAACTCTTGGCAGGGCCCTCTACCCTATAATTGTTTTGTTGTACTCCCCCTTTGTTTATAGCGCTGCGGAATCTGTTGGCGCTCTACAAATAACCGATAATAATAATAGGCTTCATATGCTAATTTATAAGCCTTTGAGGGCTGCCTCTTATCACATTTCAACACAAAGAGACAGAAAGTACACGTGGGCCATATAGATAACACTGTGTTCAGGCACTTGGGGTTATTTAAGATTTAGCACAAAACAATGCTAAATTTAAGACAATAGATAATAAACAGTCAGTCATGTGATCAGGGGGCTGGAGGAAGGTTTCTAGTTGCAAGGTAATCACAGATGTAAAAAGTATATTAATATAACTGTGTTGGTTATGCAAAACTGGGGAATGGGTAATAAAGGGATTATCTATCTTTTAAAACAATAACAATTATATGGTAGACTGTCCCTTTAAGTTGTTTCAGAGGGGAAACATCTGTTTCATTGCCTGGATGACAGGAATCCCTGGAATGACAGAGACATAGTATCTGGAGCTTTTCGTTTGAAGCCTAATGAGATGCAAAGACTAATTATAACTGATGAGGTTTGAATATACAAAGCTCAGACATACGTCTGGAGGAAGTTTAGCCACATGAGACCATGTTTTGCAATTATACTCTTAAACCCATTGTTAAAATGTATATATGTATATATATATTCGGGCAACATATTAAATATATGCCTAAGACTGTATTAAATATATATATATGGGAGATACAATTCAAATTTGTAATCATCCCATTTTTTAAATATAACATATTGTTGTTTTTCTATCTTCCAGGTGGGGCTAAAAGATGCTAATACAGTATTCCAATATGGGTTAACCTAAGTCATATCATATGGTTACACACTAAATGTTTATGAGACTTTAAATACATCTCTGAAAATATAATAAGATGAATATATAGGAATTACTTTGATGTGATATGACTATAAAATATTGATGTTTGATATCAAATTGCAGGTTTTCTGTTATGCTAGATGAGATATGGATGCTGACAGGAAAGATTTATTAATGCAAGGAGTTATGGTGGTTTAAATGGTCATTTTATAAAGATATATTAAATTGTAACAGAAATGGATGGTGGGACTATATTGCTGGTTGTCTGATGCCCTCTAGGGGGTTGGAAGTGGTATGACAGCCAAGTGAATTGTCTGTTGGAACATGTGCAAACCCCAGTAACCAATAAATGTTCAGCTCCGAAGGGCCTCCCAAACCAATTCACCAATGATGGTACAGAACAAAAAGGGGTGGGGTTATATCACATGATTTAACCCCAAGCATAGAGAAAGAAAAAAACTTTTGCCTGCTAAACTTTTGGCTGCTAGATTTTTGGCTGCTAACTTTTGCTGGAATGTTGGTAACTTATAACTGCTGCAAGGACACAGTTACTCCAAGCAAATTGGGCTACTTTTTCTTATCACATTTCAAAAATACTCCTTTTGTATTCTGAGGTGAATTGAACTTGAAGCTGAATATCGATTTGGTTATTTTTGGTAAAGTATAAGAGGTTGCTAAATATAAGTAATATTCAAATCAAAGGTATTTAGTAATTATAATCAAATAGCAGTTCTAAAAGAACAAATTGTATTTTAACCTTGTATTTCATAGCCTGTGTATTTTAAAACTAATCCTATATTTTAGAATTGGTCTTAATTGTAAGTAATTAAGGATTTATTTCAGCTTAGATAAATTGGCATATAAACTGGTTGTTTAAATTAAGAATATATGTACTTCTAGTGTTCTAATAAGAATTCTATTAGAATCATTTGTGGGTTAAATAACTTAATTGTACCAATCAGAATGTTAGTTGCTCATATCTTGGTATTTTATTGTGTTATTTTAAATGCAACTCTGATTTGAGAGACTATTGTGAATAAGTCAACTTTTATGATCTTTGCATAGCATATTTTAATAGTTCAAATGTGTATAGTATTGATTCATATCTGGCTTTCTGCAAATATATTTCAAGTGTATATAAATTTTAACTAATATAAAGAATTTTTGAATTTACATTAATTGTATTGTTTCGTATATGCTTTTTATTGGGGTTTTATTTTAAAGAATATTTTAAAGAATAATTATTAAATATATTGTATACAACCCAATTTGTGTTATAACCCAGCCATATACTGACACCCTAGCATATCTGATGCACATGAAAGATTCTAGGAGCATTAAAGCCCTATGCCTCAACACTTTATATAAGGACCCCTTAAAATGCCACACAAATTTTTGAAGAAGTCCTGCCATGCATCTGGGTATTTGCCCCTAAGCAAAAATCCAGATTTTCCATCAGGGTTAGATATGCAACCTTTCGATATGTGGGAGAAGCGGGGATTATCCTCGATTAAGACACTATTAGATCCACTCACCCCGGTCGGTCAAAACTTTTACCGCCTTGCAAAGAGAATTTACTTTACCAAATTACCATTTCTATGCTTATCTGCAGGCACGACATTATATCGGAGGATTTCTGGGAGGGCTCACCCTTTCGTCTATCACAATCGCTATTCACAATGGGGAGATTTTCTCTAACAGAGATTTACCAGGTTCTGATACAGAGGTGTCTCCTGCTCATACAACCCAATTTGCTGATGGGATGGGAGAGAGAGGGGTTAGAAGTAATTTCTTCGAGGGATTTGAGGGATAGTATGGAAAAAACTAGAAAGGCCACACTGTCGGCAATACTCAGGGAGACACAGACACGGATCACACACAGAGCATACTTGAAACCTAGGACGCTGGCAAAATGGGATCCTAACTGTGCCAATAAATGCGTCAAATGTTCTCTCGAATCCCCAGGCTTACTGCATTACATGTGGCTATGCCCCAGGGTCCAACAATTTTGGGGTAAAATACAATATTGGATTCAGAGGAAGCTGGGTGTTCCCATTACCTTACAGCCCAATATGGATTTGTCTTTGAAATGGGATCCACAATTCAAACAATATGATATGGTGTTGAGCCTGGTGGTGATACTGGCCAGGAAATGTATATTGAAGTTCTGGACTAGAAGCTCCCCCCCCCCCCCCTCAGTTGCATGCTTTATGAATATGCTAAAGTTACAGATGTTCACTGAGCAGCATGACATACGAATAGATGTGCAAACTAGATTGAGCCAGTTTTTGAGGAAATGGCATAGACTTATACTAACGTTCGAACTGAAAATACAGAGACAACTCCTGAGACCATTTAAAGACACAACCATATTCCTAGAAGAATCCCTGAGAGGGGAGTGGTCTCAGGTGTTCTCTGATCATGAACCACCTAGCTGTCCCTACTGGAGAATGTTTGTGTAAAGGTGGAATGCTTGTTTGCTCTTGAAAATTCCTATGTTACCTATCTCCTTTTTGCCTGCTTAGACCCTCCCTTTTTTTTTTTCTTCATTCTCTTCTGGGCTCCGTCGAAAGTAGGAAAAGAGGTCACAGACCAAGTTGAATAGTGGCTTCTTTTGGTTTAGTTTAGTGTGTTTATAGGGTTGTTAATGATATAAATTAAAGGTAAAACGTGGAAAACAAGAGAGAAATTGAAGAAATCAGTTTTACTTTGTTTAAGCTACATACCTCTGTTCACTAATCTAAGTGTTTAACAAATTGTCAGATGTATTGGTCGCAATGTTATATAATGTGATACATGCACAAGTATACCTAATGCCTTTGATGATGTACTAACTATTTGAATATATGATCCTTCTCTATCAATAAAAATAATTTTTATAAACAGGGTGCAAAACTAACGCCAAAAATATTGCGTTATTTCACTCTCCATAGCGCTACCATTACCAGTTACTGAAAAGCCTCCTTGTGCGTGCGATATGTTGTCATTAAGCTCCATTGTGCACACCTGAAGTGCAGAATGAAAAATCTCTGTAACACAACCCCATTGATGTCAATGGGGGAAAAAAAGTTATGTTTAAACCTACCACCCTAACATAAACCCCCAAGTCTAAACACCCCTAATCTGCCGCCCCCAACATCGTTGACACTAATAAATGTTATTAACCCCTATTACTCCGCTCCCGACATCACGACACCTAAATAAAGTTATTAACCCCTATAAATCCCACTCCCCGACATCCACGACAATATAATAAAGTTATTTACCCCTATTCCACAGGTCCATGACATCGCCGCCACTAAATAAACCTATTAACCCCTAAACCTCCGGCCCCCCACATTGCTGCCACTAAATAAACCTATTAACCCCTAAACCTCCAGCCTCCCACAATGCCGCTACTAAATAAAGCTATTAACCCCTTAACCGCTGGCCCCCCACATTGCCGCTACTAACTAAAGCTATTAACCCTTAAACCGCCAGCTCCCCCACATCACAAAACACTAAATTACACTATTAACCACTAAACCTAACACCCCCCTAACTTAAAATTAAAAGTACAATATAACTCTCTTAAAATAAATAAAAACTTACCTGTGAAATTAAAATAAACCTAACATTAAACTACAATAATGGGCGGCCTAAATATTCAAGGCTGTAGGTTAGCCTTTGATAAAGCCGTTTTAGCGAAATGCGCATCAGGCGTATACTCTAAATCCTCCAGCCTTTAATATTTAGGCAACCAGTTAATGTTGTTGGGCATTGATTTTCTCTGTGATCGCACGGATTCACATTTCTGCTTGAGCACTATTAGATCTTTAGATTAATTGTGGTGAGGACTACGTCCTCTTTTTTTAGGTATATTTGTGAGTAGCTCTCAAGCTATGGGTATTCAATAGCCATTTGTTTGATCACTTATATTGTGTGCTCACTTATAGAATTTAGGCTCAAGGCTGTTGAGATCTTTTATCTCTTTAGATCAATATTAATTTAAGTTTTATTGCACTACACATTTTATTCTTCTATTATTAAAAGTTATGTTTTAGATATTTCTGAGACACTGCTTCCTTACTGAATATATGTACTAACAAAAGTGCTCTATAAGTGGCTCTCCCCCCCTTTTTTTTCTCTCTTTTGAAACGTATTTCAGTTGACATTCAGCTTTCCCCACCCCTTTATGTAAGATTCATTGTAGAAAAAGGAAATTTCTTTCCTATGACATGGAGAGTCCACAACATCATTAAAATTACTAGTGGGATATTTAACTCCTGGCCAGCAGGAGGAGGCAAAGAGCACCCCAGCAAAGCTGATAAGTGTAACTTCCCTTACCCATAATCCCCAGTCATTCTCTTTGCCTCTGTTAATGGAGGTTGTTGGTGTCTGAAGATATTTATCCTTGTATGGGTCCTTTTCCCTGCAAGCAAGGATTGGGGTTATGCTGTATCCATATCAACCTCTTTAGTAAGAGTAATGGTGGCTATTAGCAATTAGAAATTGGCGAGGTTGTCCTTGCTTTATTTCTAACATTATTGCTACCCCTTGTCTGTAAGCCAGAGTCTGTTACTCTGTTCTTTATTTCTCTACTGGTGTAATTGTAATTTAGGTTAGGATTTATTTTACAAGTAAATTTGTACTTATTTTAACTAGGTAGTTATTAAATAGTTAATAACTATTTAACAACTATTCTACCTAGTTAAAATAAATACAAAGTTGCCTGTAAAATAAATATAAACCCTAAGATGGCTACAATGTAACTATTAGTTATGTTGTAGCTATCTTATGGTTTATTTTATAGGTAAGTATTTAGTTTGAAATAGGATTAATTTATTTAAATGTAGTTATTTTATTTCATTTTATTTAAATTATATTTAAGTTAGGGGGGTTAGACTTAGGGTTAGACTTAGGTTTAGGGGTTAATAAATTTAATATAGTAGCGGCGACGTTGGGGGCGACAGATTAGGGGTTAATAAATGTAGATAGGTGTCGGCGATGTAAGGGGTGGCAGATTAGGGGTTAATAAAATTTAACTAGTGTTTGCGAGGCAGGAGTGCGGCGGTTATGGGGTTAATATATTTATTATAGTGGCGGCGATGTCCGGTCGGCAGATTAGGGGTTAAAAATTTTATTTAAGTGTTTCCAATGTGGGGGGAGGGCTCGGTTTAGGGGTTAATAGGTAGTTTATGGGTGTTAGTGTACTTTTGAGCACTTTAGTTAAGAGTTTTATGTTACAGCGTTAGCACATAAAACTCTTCACTACTGACTTTTAAATGCAGTAGGAGTTTGGAGAGGGTCTACCACTCACTTCTTCCAAGACTCGTAATACCAGCGTTAGGCAAATCCCATTAAAAAGATAGGATAGGGGATTTGCGGTAAGATCGAGTCGTGGAAGAAAAGTGCCAATCATCCAATAGGATTGAGCTCGCATTCTATCGGCTGATTGGAACAGCCAATAGAATGTGAGCTCAATCCTATTGGCCGATTCGATCAGCCAATAGGATTGAAATTCAATCCTATTGGCTGATTGCATCAGCCAATAGGATTTTTTCTACCTTAATTCCAATTGGATGATAGAATTCTATCAACCAATCGGAATCTAAGGGACGCCATCTTGGATGACGTCACTTAAAGGTACCTTCATTCTGTTTTAGTCGTCGGATGAAGAGGATGCTCCGCGTTGAATGTCTTGAAGATAAACCCGTTATGCACCAGATAGATGAAGATAGAAGATGCCGTCTGGATGAAGACTTCTGCCCGTCTGGAGGACCACTTCTGCCCGGCTTGGATGAAGACTTCTGCCCGTCTGGAGGACCACTTCGCCTGGCTTGGATGAAGACGTCTCCCGGTAAGTCGATCTTCAGGGTGGTTTTTTTAAGGGTGTATTGGGTGGGTTTATTTTTTAGGTTAGGGTTTGGGCAGCAAAAAAAGCGAACTGCCCTTTTAAGGGCAATGCCCTTACAAATGCCCTTTTCAGGGCAATCAGGAGCTTACGTTGTTTTTAGCTAGAATTTTATTTGGGGGGTTGGTTGTGTGGGTGGTGGGCTTTACTATTGGGGGGTTGTTTGTATTTTTTTTTACAGGTAAAAGAGCTGATAACTTTGGGGCAATGCCCCACAAAAGGCCCTTTTAAGGGCTATTGGTAGTTTAGTTTAGGCTAGGGTTTTTTTTATTTTGCGGGGCTTTTTATTTTAATAGGACTATTAGATTAGGTGTAATTAGTTAAAATTTCTGTAATTTGTTTATTATTTTCTGTAATTTAGTGGTTGTTTTTTTGTACTTTAGCTAATTTAATTTAATGTAGGTAATTGTATTTAATTTAGTTAATTTATTTAATTATAGTGTAGTGTTAGGTGTTAGTGTAGTGTTTTCTATGGGGATATCGTGCACGAGCATGTTTTTGAAGCTGGCCGCGTCCGTAAGCACCGCTGGTATCTAGAGTTGCAGTGGCGTTAAATTATGCTCTACGCTCCCTTATTGGAGCCTAACGCACTGAAAACCCAGCCATTCTGTGAACTCTAAACACCAGCGGTATTTAAAAGGTGCGGGAGAAAAAAAGCATGCGTAGCTAACGCACCCCTTTGGCCGACAAACTCTAAATCTAGCCGTAATTTAATTATAGTGTAGTGTGTAGTATTAGGTGTAATTGTAACTTAGGTCAGGTTTTATTTTACAGGTACTTTTGTATTTATTTTAGTTAGGTAGTTATTAAATAGTTAATAACTATTTAATAACTATTCTACCTAGTTAAAATAAATACAAACTTGCCTGTAAAATAAAAATAAACCCTAAGCTAGCTACAATGTAACTATTAGTTATATTGTAGCTATCTTAGGGTTTATTTTACAGGTAAGTATTTAGTTTTAAATAGGAATAATTTAGTTAATGATAGTAATATTTATTTTGATTTATTTAAATTATATTTAAAGGGACACTGTACCCAAAAAAATTATTTTGTGATTCAGATTGAACATGAAATTTTAAGCAACTTTCTAATTTACTCCTATTATCAAATTTTCTTCTTTCTCTTGGTATCTTTATTTGAAATGCAAGAATGTAAGTTTAGATGCCGGCCCATTTTTGGTGAACAACCTGGGTTGTCCTTGCTGATTGGTGGATAAATTCATCCACCAATAAAAAAGTGCTGTCCAGAGTACTGAAACCAAAAAAGCTTAGATGCCTTCTTTTTCAAATAATGATAGCAAGAGAACGAAGAAAAATTGATAATAGGAATAAATTAGAAAGTTGCTTAAAGGGACACTGTAGCCAAAATTTTTCTTTTGTGATTCAGATTGAGCATGAAATTTTAAGCAACTTTCTAATTTACTCCTATTATCAATTTTCCTTCATTCTCTTGGTATCTTTATTTGAAATGCAAGAATGTAAGTTTAGATGCCGGCCCATTTTTGGTGAACAACCTGGGTTGTCCTTGCTGATTGGTGGATAAATTCATCCACCAATAAAAAAGTGCTGTCCAGAGTACTGAAACCAAAAAAGCTTAGATGCCTTCTTTTTCAAATAATGATAGCAAGAGAACGAAGAAAAATTGAAAATAGGAGTAAATTAGAAAGTTGCTTAAAATTTCATGCTCAATCTGAATCACGAAAGAAAAATTTTGGTTACAGTGTCCCTTTAAAATTGCATGCTCTTTCTGAATTACAAAAGAAAATTTTTGGGTACAGTGTCCCTTTAAGTTAGGGGGTGTTAGGTTTAGGGTTAGTCTTAGGTTTAGGGGTTAATAACTTTAATATAGGGGCAGCGATGTTGGGGGCAGCAGATTAGGGGTTAATAATATTTAACTAATGTTTGCGAGGCGTGAGTGTGGCGGTTTAGGGGTTAATATGTTTATTATAGTGGCGGCGACGTTGGGGCGGCAGATTAGTGGTTAATAAGTGTAGGTAGGTGGCGGCGACATTGGGGGCGGCAGATTAGGGGTTAATAAATATAATGTAGGTGTCGGCGATGTTGGGGTCAGCAGATTAGGGGTTCATACATATAATGTAGATGGTGGCGGTGTCCGGAGCGGCAGATTAGGGGTTAAAATTTTTATTTTAGTATTTACGATGCAGGTGGGCCTCGGTTTAGGGGTTAATAGGTAGTTTATGGGTGTTAGTATACGTTTTAGCACTTTAGTTATGAGTTTTATGCTACAACGTTGTACCATAAAACTCATAACTACTGACTTTTAAATGCGGTAGGACTCTTGACAGGGTAGGGTGTACAGCTCACTTTTTGGCCTCCCAGGACGGACTCGTAATATCAGCACTATGGAAGTCCCATAGAAAAAAGACTTTACGAAGTTTACGTAAGTCGTTTTGTGGTAAGGCCAAAGAAGTGTGCGGTGACCCTAAACATTCAAGACTCGTAATACAAGTGGGCGTAAAAAAGCAGCGTTAGGACCTCTTAACGCTGCTTTTTTACCCTAACGCACAACTCGTAATCTAGCCGTAAGATTGTTGCTTACTGAACTCAAGTTGTTAAACCAAAAATCCATCACACTAAGAGTAGATGTTGTTGTTAACGGGGCCTAGTGCAAAGAACATTTATCTTTTTAAAATTGCATCGTTAATCCTGGACACAGACGTGTGCTGTTCCCTAAGGATCCATACTATTAGATTAAAGGGAGCATTTTTTGAACAGGTAGAGTAGCAGCAGCAGTAGCACAAAATCCTAGTAATTGGCACTGTCTATACATCCCGCACCCTGACGGTGGTGGAAGAATATCATGTGTGGATATCACCAAGATTGCAGCTTGATGAACTAAAGGTGTAAGATCAGAAATCCATCACACTTATGGTAGATGTTGTTGTTACAATGGCCTAGTGCAAAGGACATTTAGCCTGGTACAACTGAATCTGTAATTTGTTTGTCTTGTGGACATAGTCCATAGACTATGTCCACATAGTCCATAGATCCACACTGTTGGATTAAAGGCAGCATTTTTTGAGTGGGTAGAGCAGAAGCAGCAGGAGTCCTAGTAATTGATGCTAAGACTTTGGGTCCCTCAAACTGGAGGTGTGTGAAGGATATGATGTGTGTGACACTTAAAGAGTGTAACGTGTTGAACTCAAGGTGTTATACCAAAAATACATTAAACTTAGTGGAGATGTTGTTACTGGGGTATAATGCAAAATACATTTAACCTTGAAAAACTGCATCAATTCAATAATACCATGGTGTGCCTGTCCCATAGACACAGCCATGTGCTGTAGCCTAAGGCTCCACACCATCAGTTTACAAAATCTGTCAGGCTTTTGAGAAGAGAAATGCAATGTGCATTCTCCCTCAAGCTATAAGTTGCGGCATCTCCGCTCAGGGACATTATATTTTAAAAAGGCCATTATCTCCACAAGGTTTGGGGAGAGATTGGACCTTTGAGCATTTAGAATGTTGCCCATGACTGAAACAAAATGTTCACTTTGGACACTGTTGAGTGGGCAGGACATCAACTCCTGAGCAACAACGCTTAGGGCAGGCCGAATACTGTTTTTCTGATCCCAGTAAAATAAGGGATACGTATTTGGGCCCTGTGTAGGATCAGACAGGTAGGCGTCAACCAATTCAAAAGTCCTACTCTGCTTCTCCTTGGGGCAAAGGTGCACCCTACTAACATCAGGGCTGCAGTCCAACATTATAATTCTCAGAGAGCATCATGTCCCATATTAAATGTTGCTGAGGATGAGAAAGAAGACAATAAGCTTTAGAAAGTTTTGCTGCTGCTAGCAATTTCCTCTTTATGACCTTCTTCCTCTCTTAATGTAATTATTTCAATTAGCTTAGCCTTAACTTCATATAGCTAGTAGGAATTTAGCCATACTGATTTTTACTCTAGGGTCACATAGGGTAGCAAGCATATATTGTGGGTTGTCGTTGATGTCAAACATTTCATACAGGTGACCTCTCAGCTCCTGCTTCAGTTTGCACATGAATGCTATGACATTGAAAAACAATCTATAACCTAGTACAGTCTCACGGGGAGTGAGGAACAATTCCCAAAAAATTGTATTACCTGGCCAAGGCTAGTAGTGGCTGCACTTAAATCCACGCTGCTCTCTGCCTGCTGGCCTACCCAATTCCCTATCATCTTTTGCAGGGCTGACATGAGCTTAGCTTACATATGGACATCATCCATAACTTCAGCAAGGAAGAGGAAAGTGTGATAGCATTCACCACTTTCACTTCCACCTCACTCTGCCTTTGGCCTGCTTCCCCTGGCACATTTGGGTCCCACCAGTGAACAGGTGTAGTGTACACTCTGTCCAGCTGCCTTAGCCACATTTTCCTTCACTGCTGCTATGCAGGAGGTGTACAGGCCTGGCATCACTCTACTGCTGAAGGTATTGTGAGCTGGTAGCTTGTAGCAAAAAGCCAAGTACTCCAAGATCATTTTAAAGTGGACCCATTGAACTTGAGTAAGAGGCACCTCCAACAGCAATAAACTGTCCAATTATCTGTGTTAGCTTATCTTGCTGATTCTTGAACATTGCCTTAGATTGGAATACCCCAAAATGTTCCAGGCTTATCTGTTGGCTGCTACCACATCCCCGACTTGATCCTCTTTGAATTGATGCCCTAGGAAGGCCAAAAGATGAATAAGGAAGGGTGAATGTGCTTAAAGTGTAATTCATTTTGGTGGAAAGAATAGTCCTGTGTATTATATTTGGACAATCATATGTTGATAACAAATTCATTAAAATTTGGTAATCAAATGTTATTTCTGGTTTTTGAATGTTAATTTCATTTTTGAATGTTCATAATTAGATCTAATAACCACATTCGAAATTTTGAATGTAACATTCTATTTAACACATACTATTCAGAACTTCAATAGTTCATATGTTAGGGAATTTAGTAAAAAGATACAAATATATCAATTTTAATGTTTCTATTTCGAATATTCAAACATTTAAAGAGAGCATTAGAAATACTATTACAACTATATAGATTTTAATTTTAGCTACATTTATATATATATTAGACATGTGCATTCATTTCATTACAAATGCAAGTTTGTTAACAAAAAATGGATATTCCGAATGAATGCACAACAAAATTTAAAGAAAAATAAATACTGACAAAATTGGCAGTATTCTTTTGTTTCCGTAAATTAACTTAGGGGTTAAAAATACTTACCTATAGCGAGCTGGATAAACTTAGTTATAGCATGCCAGGAAGCCATGCTAATCCTGACTCTTTTTCTAAGAGCCCAGGGCTGCGCTAATAGAAGGTTTATCCCGTGCTATTAACACAGCCTAGGGTTCTTTGAAGAAGTGTTGGAATTAGTGCAGCTCTTCAGCGCACTATTGAAAAGTATATAATGCTGTAGGTGAACACTTTCGCTTGTAGCAAAGGAACATTTACATTTGTTTACCGATAATGAATGTAAATATTCCATGAATAGCACAGCAACCAAATATTTGGAAAACAAATTTTTCTGAATTTTAGGCTCAAAAGATTTGGCCAAACCAAATTTTTCACTTGTGCACATGTCTATATCTATTGATCTATCTATCTGTATAATTTTATATATGCTTATACAGGTAATCCTTTTTGCAGGGATTAAACATACATTAAAGCATCGCTAGTCATAAAATGTTATGCTCTAACAAGTGACGAGTGGGCAGTATGCTCGCGCAATGATGCCCAATGCTTGCTTGTTTCCATTCACATTAGAGCAGTGTCTGTCAATCATTTGAATCACATTTGGATGATTTATTTCCACCATTTAAGTGGTTGAGATGCTAAGTAGCTGTGATGATAAGACAGCAGCTACGTTACTAGCATTTCAGACTTGCATGAACCTGAATAGCTGAGACTCTGATGCCGCATCAGCAGCTTTATAAATAGGTCCCATAGTGACCTAAGCTTCTGTGTTTACACAGAATTAAATATAGACCTTACAAGTAGCATAGCAGTGGCAAAACAATAACAAATTATAAAAAAACTTTACATCAGAATATTGTTTTCAACTTTCTAAGATGAATGAATAACTCACTACTATACATAGACAAATTAAATTAAGGATACCTTTATTGCAGAATACTGCTTTGTTAATAGTCATTATAGTCATAATAAATTGAAATGCAAATTAAGAAAAAAAAAAGACACCATGTTTTATTCTGACCTTTAATGCTACGTACAGCCTGTGATTTATCAACATTAATGTCTTCTGTATTTCCATTTATCATAAAAAAGAGTTTACAATTTCACCTCTTGACTACAAAGTAGTATAATCTGCCTCTGGCGCCTGCCGAGTAGCAAACATTAACACAGCTACAGCTGATTCTGCAGATAAAGGACCTACTGCCAAGACGCCATAAGGGAAGAGAGGAAATCTGGGACTAAAAATTTATGAGCGAATGTTACACTGTTTAATACAACTGTCAACTTTAGGGATTAAATACAAAGCTTCCATTTCTCTTGGTGTGAGATATAACATTATATAGATGTATAATATCATTCAATATTTAGAAAGAGATTTATTCCAATCCATTAGAAGATAAAATAAACTTGGTAGGTTTTTATGATTTTCAAATTTAAAGCTATAGCTCTGAGCATGCAATTTTAAGCAACTTTCTAATTTACTCCTTTTTCAAATTTTCTTCGTTCTCTTGGTATCTTTATTTTAAAGTAAGCTTAGGAGCCGGCCCATTTTTGGTTCAGAACCTGGGTAGCGCTTGCTGATTGGTGGTTAAATTTAGACACCAATCAGAAAGTGCTACCCAGGTGCTGAACCAAAAATGGGTTAGCTCCAATGCTTACATTCTAGCTTTTTCAAATAAATATACCAAGAGAACAAAGAAAAAGTAATAATAGGAGTAAATTAGAAAAATGCTTAAAATTGCATGCTCTATCTGAGTCACAAGAGTTTAATTTCAACTAGACTATTCCTTTAATTTCATTCCAAATCCACTTGAAAACCCAGTTAAATGGATAAAATGATATAATAGGTTTATATTAGGCTGACAATAATATGCAGATAGTTAGTATTTATCTAAAATTATATTGGTTGTTTCAATACTAAAAATAAAAAGTGTTCATAAGACAATGGGCACTGCCATGTTGTAACCTAGGTTTCCTTCTCTTCTGAGGCTAAATAATTACAGTTTTAAATGGGTCTTTAGAGTGTGCAACCAATAACTGTGTGGAATATGTCAGTGTTAAATCTGGAGTCTGAACTTTTGGAATTAGAAAGCCTAAATTTTTAAGAATTAAATTCCCGGAAGAGGGATATAAAATAAAAAATGAAAGTACATTGTAACATTTTTTAATACACTTGTATCACAACCTCAAAGTGTTTAAAGTCATTTAAACACTTTTCATTAACAGTAGTTTTCCAATTGGTCATAAAACTCTGGGGAAGCTTTAGAAATATTTGATTGGTTGCTTTTATATTTCAATTATTAAATTATTCATTAACATGACAATATACAGGGAGTGCAGAATTATTAGGCAAATGAGTATTTTGACCACATCATCCTCTTTATGCATGTTGTCTTACTCCAAGCTGTATAGGCTCGAAAGCCTACTACCAATTAAGCATATTAGGTGATGTGCATCTCTGTAATGAGAAGGGGTGTGGTCTAATGACATCAACACCCTATATCAGGTGTGCATAATTATTAGGCAACTTCCTTTTCTTTGGCAAAATGGGTCAAAAGAAGGACTTGACAGGCTCAGAAAAGTAAAAAATAGTGAGATATCTTGCAGAGGGATGCAGCACTCTTAAAATTGCAAAGCTTCTGAAGCTTGATCATCGAACAATCAAGCGTTTCATTCAAAATAGTCAACAGGGTCGCAAGAAGCGTGTGGAAAAACCAAGGCGCAAAATAACTGCCCATGAACTGAGAAAAGTCAAGCGTGCAGCTGCCAAGATGCCACTTGCCACCAGTTTGGCCATATTTCAGAGCTGCAACATCACTGGAGTGCCCAAAAGCACAAGGTGTGCAATACTCAGAGACATGGCCAAGGTAAGAAAGGCTGAAAGACGACCACCACTGAACAAGACACACAAGCTGAAACGTCAAGACTGGGCCAAGAAATATCTCAAGACTGATTTTTCTAAGGTTTTATGGACTGATGAAATGAGAGTGAGTCTTGATGGGCCAGATGGATGGGCCCGTGGCTGGATTGGTAAAGGGCAGAGAGCCCCAGTCCGACTCAGACGCCAGCAAGGTGGAGGTGGAGTACTGGTTTGGGCTGGTATCATCAAAGATGAGCTTGTGGGGCCTTTTCGGGTTGAGGATGGAGTCAAGCTCAACTCCCAATCCTACTGCCAGTTTCTGGAAGACACCTTCTTCAAGCAGTGATACAGGAAGAAGTCTGCATCCTTCAAGAAAAACATGATTTTCATGCAGGACAATGCTCCATCACATGCGTCCAAGTACTCCACAGCGTGGTTGGCAAGAAAGGGTATAAAAGAAGAAAATCTAATGAAATGGCCTCCTTGTTCACCTGATCTGAACCCCATTGAGAACCTGTGGTCCATCATCAAATGTGAGATTTACAAGGAGGGAAAACAGTACACCTCTCTGAACAGTGTCTGGGAGGCTGTGGTTGCTGCTGCATGCAATGTTGATGGTGAATAGATCAAAACACTGACAGAATCCATGGATGGCAGACTTTTGAGTGTCCTTGCAAAGAAAGGTGGCTATATTGGTCACTGATTTGTTTTTGTTTTGTTTTTGAATGTCAGAAATGTATATTTGTGAATGTTGAGATGTTATATTGGTTTCACTGGTAAAAATAAATAATTGAAATGGGTATATATTTGTTTTTTTGTTAAGTTGCCTAATAATTATGCACAGTAATAGTCACCTGCACACACAGATATCCCCCTAAAATAGCTATAACTAAAAACAAACTAAAAACTACTTCCAAAACTATTCAGCTTTGATATTAATGAGTTTTTTGGGTTCATTGAGAACATGGTTGTTGTTCAATAATAAAATTAATCCTCAAAAATACAACTTGCCTAATAATTCTGCACTCCCTGTATATATATATATATATATATATATATATATATACAAATTTGACATAGGGCCTGATTCTCTAAACATAATGTTGACCCTCACATGGGCAGACATCACTGAATTCAATAAAATAGTTGAACACACCTGGAAGACCTGGCAAGGGGCGACCTGCCTTCTACAGAAAGTCTCGAAGTTGCCTGTAATGGAGAATCTTGCAGAAGAGAGAGAATTTAACAGGAAACACCTATCAGTAATAATATTTTAAAGCAAATTCTTATCAGATTCACTTAAATAGATTTGTGTAAAAGACCTGCAAAAAAAATGATGTTTTTATTGTGTATATACAATACAATCCTCAAGCAAATCCCCTTTTTTACTTTTTTTTAAAAAAGACCGGCTTGATATTACTTGATATCCAAGACCACCACTATTTGAAAGAGCAGACAATTCTCTTTCAAATGAGAGGTCTTGGAGGTTTGTAGCTGCTAAGAGAACTGAGATTGAGGGGTTGGAATAACCTCCCCCATTACACTCCCTTGCAGCTATTTGGTTCAGCCCCCTTTGTGATATCACTGCATGCGTATGTGATGAGATCACCAGCGTTCCCATGAAGTCTGGGCGTGTAGGCCACCAACAATCCCCAGGCTGTAGTGCTGTTATACATTATTAAGAACCCTAGAAGGCAGAACTATGTCACTATGAGTTTTCTCTTTGTAATCTCCCACAAAGCATTGCTTTATCTGTAAGGGTGCTGACATTCCCCAGTTTTGCATAATCAACAGAATTATATTAGCACACATTTTACCTTTGCGATTACCTTGTATCTAAGCCTCTGCAGACTGCCCCCTGATCTCATTGCTTTTTACAAACTTACATTTCAGCCAAATAGTGCTAACTCATACAGAACTCCACATTAGTAAGCACAATATTAACTATATGACACACTTGAACTAGAACTGTCTAGCTGTGAAAGCTAATAAAATACACTGAAATAAGTGGCGGCCTTTAAGGGTTAGATATTAGTCTATGAGCCTACCTAGGTTTAGCCTTCAACAAAGAATACCAAGATAACATAGCAAATGTGATGATAAAAGTAAATTGGAAAGTTGTTTAAAATTGCATGCCCTGTCTGAATCATGAAAATTTAATGTTGTCTTCACTGTCCCTTTAACAAAGATTAGCTCTTTGCAGGAGTATTTTAATCCATTAGAAAACACTGTTGTCTCCTAGATTATTAAAATAACATATTTCTAACTATGAAACATAACTAAAATATGAGTCTCATAATGTTCATTTATATGAGCAATTATTTGCTTGTACAGTGTAAAAACAATATTATAAAACTTTACAAAATTATGTAAAATTACTATACAGACAAATCAAGATAAATTAAAAACTTCTACAGTATTTAAAATGTCAGGCAGTTACTGGACCATTTTTCTTACCTTTCCTTTGGCTTCATAAATTGATGTGTGGGCTACAGAAAAATCCTCATAGAAAACCGAGTGAATTGTCTCTTATAGCTGTTATTTTTTTAAACAAAATAAGCATACTTTAGGTGACAACTAATTCAGAGGGTAGCTTCTGATGGACTGAAATTACAAAAACGTGTCATACAATGCATCCTTTGTTGCAGTGTTTCTCAACTCCAGTCCTCAGGATCCTTAACAGGCCAGATATTAATGATATCTTAACTAGAGCACAGGTGAAATAATCAGCTGATCAGTAACCATGCTTATAAACCTACTCTCAACCATCAGCTGATTATTTCACCTGTGCTCTAGTTAAGATATAATGAGTATCTGATAAAGATGGCGGCGCTGTGTCACCTCCAGGGGATGAAGCTGTTCTCGTCCTCAGAGTCCCTCGATTGCTTTTACCTCCAAAATAAAAGGCTCACAATAGTGCAGCAGGTTTCAAACAGTTGGTAGGTGCAATAATCAGAGTATACTCACAAGATAGCAGCTTAAAATCAGCCTTTATTGCAAACATTACATTTTGTTCTGACATTGTTTTTAACTAATGCTCTTGATAAAGGCTATTTTAGCCAAAACGCGTTGAGCTGTACTATTAATAAATCCTTAAAGCTGCATCTGGGGTCTGCCTGTTTGATGTTTGCAATAAAGGCTGATTTTAAACTGATATCTCGCGAGTATACTCTGATTATTGTGCCTACCAACTGTTTGAAACCTGCTGCACTATTCTAAGCCTTTTATTTTGGAGGTAAAAGCAATTGAGGGACTCTGAGGATGAGAACAGCTTCATCCCCTGGAGGTGACACAGCGCCGCCATCTTTTCTATATTATTCCTTTGTATATGGTCTGGGAGAACCGGGGCTGGCAGCGAGCACGTAAAGGGAAGTAATTCATAATTTGTCTATGCATTTCTAATGAGTATCTGGCCTGTTAAGGGTCCTGAGGACTGAAGTTAAGAAACACTGCTTTATTGGACTTAAATGGAAACCATGGGCAGACCATGAGTTGTCCCATCTAATTCCTGAATGGCTATTTTGTTTACCAGTCAGTGTTATTAAAAAAAAAGAAGGCAAATAGCAGGGAATACCTTGATATGCTTGGATTGATGGTGAGGAAGAAGACAGAGAATGATCATGTTGCTGTCAGTTAGTATAGTTTTCAGCAATAATAAATACAAGATGAACAGGTTTGTCTCACTGTAAGTTTATTGCAACAGATTTATCAGAAGGCAGAATATCATCCGTCACTGTTCAGGGGTAAATGTTATAATTAGAATGCTAGTAAAAAGAACAAAGTCTTATTACTAAGCTTAGACATCCCCGGCATTATACCCGCAAATCCACAACCACAGACCTCCCTCTCGTGGCACCAAATAACACACATAGTACAAACAGCCCACAAATATACACATTGCAAAAACACTAATAATCAAATGTATCCAAAATCCTGTTTTTACCTAATTATTTTGCATTAATGTTAAAACTTTGTATAAGAGTATTTAAAAAATCTTTTGTAGGTTAATGAATGATCAAACCTATGTGTTACTCAGTTTGTGCATACTCCCATTTCAAAGTCATGAGAGAGGACTTATAGTCAATATTTATTTATTGCTGATATAAGTTCTTACTGTTCTGTACGTGTTACTTATAATATTGTGAGCGCACTGTAACAAACGTGTTATTAATATAGAACATGTTTGTTTATATCGGCAATAAATAAATATGACTAGGGGGGTGGAGCTAGCCACCAGAGTGGTAGGATGCATACTACTTGAGCTCCGGCTCTTCAAACTGATTTTAGGGGCAATTAACAGTTTTATATGTTGTTCAGAAGCCCGGCTGAAGACCCCGACCAGAGCTATTACCCATAACTCAGACCCTAAGGGGCAAAACCTACTTTCAAACCAGGCTTTGTGAGACGGCCATGAAGCTACGGATTGCAGATGCAGCTAATAGAAGCTCAGAAACGGAGATAGAGATATGTGCAGCCCTCAACGCTCAAGCTAGTGATCTCACTTCATACATGGATAGCTGAGGAGAGATAGTCAAGCTTCTTCGGACATTATAATAAGTTTGGTTCTTTATGGCGTAAAAAACAAAACAAAATGGCGGCCAGAACAGACTGGGAAAAGCAAGTTCTACGAATTCTTGAGACCTCTTTGCAGCACCTGGAGTTACAACTTCTCAGTGAACTAAAAGAACTAACATCTAGCTACAGGCCATCAGCATGGACTACACAAGCGCAAAGAGGCCAAATCGATGCAGACACTGTATTAGCGGAGACTGCCAATAATCCTATACCCAAGCAAGAGGATCTGTTCTATTCTGCAGAGAAGTGCCCACAGATAGTTGCGCTAGGTTCACAGAATGTAAAACACCAGATGTTCAACTTACCTCATGGTCCTGGAGGATCCCGGCCATCTGATCGAAACAGCGATGGGCTGTTGCCATTGAGGTATAACTTACAGGGGGGCCCACAGCAGGACTCTCCAATTGTTACTGAGGGAACCCCACGTATACCCCGTAAAACTCGCGACAGCAAGATAGTCTTGGACCCTGCTACAACCCAGACCACAACGTTACTCACCCTTAAGCTGCTTCCTAGTTATCTTTGGCCTGAAACGGCGCTACTGTCTAGGAGATCTCAGCCTCATACTAAACTGGTCTTAGACAATAATGCCCTGCACATGATATGGGGCATCAGCCGAGGAAACCAGCTTACAACTTGGACCGCTTATGTTAAAGCCGGAATAGGTTAAACAGACTGAGTCAGATCCTAGCCACTAGACAGGCTAGCAGACTATACAGCATTGTTTTGAGACATAATTTATCCTTACAGCCCACACCTTTGGGACTTTGTTATAATCCATATTCAGACTGTGTCTTCCTCGTTATTTCTAAGTGGCAAGCTTACTGTTATGTGTTTTGCACAGCTTTAAAAAAACTTGTGTATATAAAAAAATTGTTTATTTACAAAATGTAGTTCATTTACTTCATGTTCAAAAACGGTATGACCACTACTATATTCAGTTCAGTATAGATAGCGTTCTACCACAGTTTCTCTCCCTCCATGTGACATTCTGAAAGATACGATGAGAGGCCCTATAGTTAATTATTTTGAGCTACCATATATATTTCAACTCTCACCACTGGAGGGTGGTCAAAGCTTAGATATAGATTCATATTTTAGGCAGCTGGTGTTACTAATGTCTTAGAGGACAATACGACCAATGATTATAGGATATATTATGGTAGTAATGTTTCTTAACTACTCCTGATCTACATTACTATAATTAGATAGTGATGACTTCTTTAATGGCATGCTAGGAGAGATATAGGATTAAATCCCTTTATGCTTGTAGATTAACCTATCTAGTCTACTATATTACTATGTCCCTGTGACAACTAATATGTACAAAGCCACCAGACTGTATAAAAGTGCCTCAACTAGGTTTCTATATCTTGTATTTTGGTGGTCCAGCATGACCAACTTAATGTAATGGTTTATTAACACTAGGCTCCACCTGTTTGCATGGACTGACTGTTATTATATAATGATAATCTTAAGCCTCATTTTAGAATTTTATACTCATAAAGCATAGTCTACTTCCGTTTTGGTGGTTATATACTAATAGTAGTTGGTTGGTGGTTCTCTGCAATAATATTCTCTACGGCTGTTAACAAACACTTATGCCAAAAAATCAATGCTTAGTAAGTTTGTTCTAGTGCTCTAAAACTTACTACTTCTAAAACTATTTATGGTTCCTATTGTGAGGTTTGTGCCCTATCTTACTTTGGAAGATTTTCATTGACTGCCACCTGTTGATTGGTATAGGGCCCATGCCTAGTCAGCAGGGTTGGTCTAGGAAAGAAGATGAAAACTTCCATTCCCTATATCTAAGGAAACAAAAGCAGTCTTTATATAATATAAACACTGAATTCATATATTCTACTTCCATAGAGATTGGGCATACCCCTGAGCCTTATCCTTGTCATTCCTGGTATAGTGTTGTTGTAACTTTACTGTTGTTGTTTGTAGTCTCAGTAGTGGTTGACTAGATCAAGGCAGAGACTGCCTATCTCTGAGGATTTGATTATATGTTCAGCAATACCGTAATTGGATAATTGAATATTCTTATGCCTTCATACAGTTCTACTCATGGAGTTCACTACCTTTTGTTAAAAATAAGGTTTTAAAATGGCCTGACCCATACCCTGGAATTTTTTGTCTGTAACTTACCCACACCCCCCGCGCTCCTCCCCCCACCTGACTCCATTGGGCTTACACCGTAAGCGTAGGAAATTGCATCCTATAGCAACTCTACCCCCATATACTTTTATTTGTTGTATATTCCCTATAGTATAATCAAGCCACTATGTAATCATTTCAGAAGTCCAAGAGTGATCACTACCTCCCACATGAGGTATGCCATTTATCTAGTTTATCTTCATATCCTACTTTAAGGGAAATTGATAACACCTACATCACCCTTAAAATTATGACCAAAAATAAATAAAAAGAGATTTGGTTGAGCAAACATGGGTTACCTAACTAATAACATTTATCTTTATGTGTTAAAATGTCATACTATGACTGTAGGTTATAAGATACACAGTGGCGACCCTTTATACCACTTCGATGTAATATTTTGGAAAATATTAATGTCACTAATTGAAATGTAACCATACGACTGTCTTTATGTTCTATAATTTTATTCTCAAATAAAAAATAAATTGGAAAATAAATAAATAAATAAATAAATAAGACTAGAAAGTCGCGGCTACTGTCTTCTATGAAATATTAAAGGGACACTAAACCCAAACTTTTTCTTGCATGATTCAGATTTTAAGCAACTTTCGAATTTACTCCTACTATAAATTGTCTTTATTCTTTTTCTATCTTTATTTAAAAAGCAGAAATGTAAATCCATATAAATAAAGCATTGTATATCCATGTGTAATATACCCACATCCCCACAGTTCCTGAAGGTTTAATAGAAAGTTTTTTTTTATTTTATTAACAATGAACATAACAAATACATAGGCGTTCTGTGAGAGTTCCATGGGAGTAATTTGTATTTTAATGGGGAAACTTTAATATGAGTTTCTATATTTAAAAGGCCATATCAGACTCCCCAACTTTATAGTGATAAGAATTTCCATTGTGATAAATCTACTGACTGTACAGTGAAACTTAATTTATATATGTATTACTTGAACTGTTAGTACACAGAAACGTTTAGTGAATGCACAGTCTATCTTCTGTAAACATACTTTGAATATATCCCCCCCCCCCTTGTTCTGAGATAACCGGTGATGTTTGAGGCCTTTTCCAGAAATTGTGATTCCTAATATTTTCTACTAGTCGATAAGCATGCCCAGAGGGCAGTCTAATTATTTTTTAAACTACAGTGTAGAAACAACATATTTTGTAACTCTTCTTTTGGATATAAATATTTAATCTACAGGTGTAGCAATACTAAAATTTTAATGGACTACTGTCTTAAATATATCAAAAATATTTTCTATATAATAAACTACAGATATAGCCTCACTCTATTTGGACAAACTACTGTCCTAAATAAATGCAAATTTTTATCAACCACCCACATCGCAATAAACCTAATTACCCTATTAACCCCTAAACCGCAAAACCCCAACATTGCATTAAACCTAATTATCTTATTAACCCCTAAACTGCAAAACCCTACATTGCAATACACCTAATTACCCTATTAACCCCTAAACCGCAAAACCCCCACATCGCAATAAACCTAATTATCCTATTAACCCCTAAACCGCAAAACCCATACATCACAATAAACATAATTAAACTATTAACCCCTAAACTTCAAAATCCCCACATCGCAATAAACCTATTTACCCTATTAACCCATAAACCGCAAAACTCCCACAACACAAATAACTATTTAAATAACTATGACAAAGAAATTACAAAACACAGTCGGCTAGATTTGGAGTTTTGTCGGTAACGACCCGAAAAACTAACGCCGGCTTTTTTCTGGCCGCACCATAAAAATAACTCTGGTATTGAGAGTCCACAGAATGGCTGCGTTAGGCTCCAAAAAAGGAGCGTAGAGCATTTTTAACGCAGCTTCAACTCTCGATACCAGAGTTGCTTACGCAAGCGGCCAGCCTCAGGCTAGCAGACTATACAGCATTGTTTTGAGACATAATTTATCCTTACAGCCCACACCTTTGGGACTTTGTTATAATCCATATTCAGACTGTGTCTTCCTCGTTATTTCTAAGTGGCAAGCTTACTGTTATGTGTTTTGCACAGCTTTAAAAAAACTTGTGTATATAAAAAAATAGTTTATTTACAAAATGTAGTTCATTTACTTCATGTTCAAAAACGGTATGACCACTACTATATTCAGTTCAGTATAGATAGCGTTCTACCACAGTTTCTCTCCCTCCATGTGACATTCTGAAAGATACGATGAGAGGCCCTATAGTTAATTATTTTGAGCTACCATATATATTTCAACTCTCACCACTGGAGGGTGGTCAAAGCTTAGATATAGATTCATATTTTAGGCAGCTGGTGTTACTAATGTCTTAGAGGACAATACGACCAATGATTATAGGATATATTATGGTAGTAATGTTTCTTAACTACTCCTGATCTACATTACTATAATTAGATAGTGATGACTTCTTTAATGGCATGCTAGGAGAGATACAGGATTAAATCCCTTTATGCTTGTAGATTAACCTATCTAGTCTACTATATTACTATGTCCCTGTGACAACTAATATGTACAAAGCCACCAGACTGTATAAAAGTGCCTCAACTAGGTTTCTATATCTTGTATTTTGGTGGTCCAGCATGACCAACTTAATGTAATAAACCTAACACTACACTATCAATAAATTAATTAAATAAACTACCTACCATTACCTACAATTAACCTAACACTACACTATCAATAAATTAATTAAATACAATTCCTACAAATAAATACAATTAAATAAACTAGCTAAAGTACAAAAAATAAAAAAGAACTAAGTTACAAAAAATAAAAAAATATTTACAAACATAAGAAAAATATTACAACAATTTTAAACTAATTACACCTACTCTAAGCCCCCTAATAAAATAACAAAGCCCCCCAAAATAAAAAAAAATGCCCTGAACAGGGCCCTTTGCGGGGCATGCCCCAAAGAATTCAGCTCTTTTGCCTGTAAAAAAAAAACATACAATACCCCCCCAACATTACAACCCACCACCCACATACCCCTAATCTAACCCAAACCCCCCTTAAATAAACCTAACACTAAGCCCCTGAAGATCTTCCTACCTTATCTTCACCCTTCCAGGTTCACTGATCCGTCCTGAAGAGCTCCTCCGATGTCCTGATCCAAGCCCAAGCGGGGGGCTGAAGAGGTCCATGATCCGGCTGAAGTCTTCATCCAAGCGGGAGCTGAAGAGGTCCATGATCCGGCTGAAGTCTTCATCCAAGCGGGAGCTGAAGAGGTCCATGATCCGGATGAAGTCTTCTATCAACGGCATCTTCAATCTTCTTTCTTCTGGATCCATCTTGCAGACCTCCGACGCGGAACATCCTCTTCTCCCGACGCCTACTAGCCGAATGACGTTTCCTTTAAGGTACCTCATCCAAGATGGCGTCCCTCGAATTCCGATTGGCTGATAGGATTCTATCAGCCAATCGGAATTAAGGTAGGAATATTCTGATTGGCTGATGGAATCAGCCAATCAGAATCAAGTTCAATCCAATTGGCTGATCCAATCAGCCAATCAGATTGAGCTCGCATTCTATTGGCTGTTCCGATCAGCCAAAAGAATGCGAGCTCAATCTGATTGGCTGATTGGATCAGCCAATCGGATTGAACTTGATTCTGATTGGCTGATTCCATCAGCCAATCAGAATATTCCTACCTTAATTCCGATTGGCTGATAGGATTCTATCAGCCAATCGGAATTCGAGGGACGCCATCTTGGATGACGTCCCTTAAAGGAACCTTCATTCTTCAGTTGGACGTCGCCGGATGAAGATGGGTCCGTGTCGGAGGTCTTCAGGATGGAGCCGGTCCTCATCGGATGAAGATAGAAGATGCCGCTTGGAAGATGATGGTTGCCGGTCCGGATCTACTCTTCTTCCCGGATAGGATGAAGACTTTGGAGCCTCTTCTGGACCTCTTCAGCCACCGGATGATGGATCGCCAGCCCCCGCTTGGGTTGGATGAAGATTTTGGAGCCAGGACGGATCGGTGATACCTGGTGAGGTGAAGACAAGGTAGGATGATCTTCAGGGGCTTAGTGTTAGGTTTATTTAAGGGGGGTTTGGGTTAGATTAGGGGTATGTGGGTGGTGGGTTGTAATGTTGGGGGGGGTATTGTATGTTTTTTTTTACAGGCAAAAGAGCTGAACTTCTTGGGGCATGCCCCGCAAAGGGCCCTGTTCAGGGCTGGTAAGGTAAAAGAGCTTTGAACTTTAGTAATTTAGAATAGGGTAGGGCATTTTGTTATTTTGGGGGTCTTTGTTATTTTATTAGGGGGCTTAGAGTAGGTGTAATTAGTTTAAAATTGTTGTAATATTTTTCTTATGTTTGTAAATATTTTTTTATTTTTTGTAACTTAGTTCTTTTTTATTTTTTGTACTTTAGCTAGTTTATTTAATTGTATTTATTTGTAGGAATTGTATTTAATTAATTTATTGATAGTGTAGTGTTAGGTTAATTGTAGGTAATTGTAGGTAGTTTATTTAATTAATTTATTGATAGTGTAGTGTTAGGTTTAATTGTAACTTAGGTTAGGATTTATTTTACAGGTAAATTTGTAATTATTTTAACTATTTTAGCTATTAAATAGTTCTTAACTATTTAATAGCTATTGTACCTGGTTAAAATAAATACAAAGTTACCTGTAAAATAAATATAAATCCTAAAATAGCTATAATATAATTATAATTTATATTGTAGCTATATTAGGATTTATTTTACAGGTAAGTATTTATCTTTAAATAGGAATAATTTATTTAATAAGAGTTAATTAATTTTGTTAGATGTAAATTATATTTAATTTAGGGGGGTGTTAGTGTTAGGGTTAGACTTAGCTTTAGGGGTTAATACATTTATTAGAATAGCGGTGAGCTCCGGTCGGCAGATTAGGGGTTAATAAGTGTATGCAGGTGGAGGCGACGTTGTGGGGGGCAGATTAGGGGTTAATAAATATAATACAGGGGTTGGCGGTGTTAGGGGCAGCAGATTAGGGGTACATAAGGATAACGTAGGTGGCGGCGCTTTGCGGTCGGCAGATTAGGGGTTAATTATTGTAGGTAGCTGACTGCGACGTTGTGGGGGGCAGATTAGGGGTTAATAAATATAATATAGGGGTCGGCGGTGTTAGGGGCAGCAGATTAGGGGTACATAAGGATAACGTAGTTGGCGGTGTTTTGCAGTCGGCAGATTAGGGGTTAATTATTGTAGGTAGCTGGCTGCGACATTGTGGGGGGCAGATTAGGGGTTAATAAATATAATATAGGGGTCAGCGGTGTTAGGGGCAGCAGATTAGGGGTACATAAGGATAACGTAGGTGGCGGCGCTTTGCGGTCGGCAGATTAGGGGTTAATTATTGTAGGTAGCTGGCTGCGACGTTGTGGGGGGCAGATTAGGGGTTAATAAATATAATATAGGGGTCAGCGGTGTTAGGGGCAGCAGATTAGGGGTACATAAGGATAACGTAGGTGGCGGTCGGCAGATTAGGGGTTAAAAAAATGTATTCGAGTGTCGGCGATGTGGGGGACCTCGGTTTAGGGGTACATAGGTAGTTTATTGGTGTTAGTGTACTTTAGAGTACAGTAGTTAAGAGCTTTATAAACCGGCATTAGCCCAGAAAGCTCTTAACTACTGACTTTTTTCCTGCGGCTGGAGTTTTGTCGTTAGATGTCTAACGCTCACTTCAGAAACGACTCTAAATACCGGAGTTAGAAAGATCCCATTGAAAAGATAGGATACGCAATTTACGTAAGGAGATCTGCGGTATGGAAAAGTCGCGGATGAAAAGTTAGCGTTAGACCCTATTTTGAGTGACTCCAAATACCGGCGGTAGCCTAAAACCAGCGTTAGGAGCCTCTAACGCTGGTTTTCACGGCTAACGCCAAACTCCAAATCTAGGTCAGTGTGTTGCTGTATAACCTAAGTAGCGGTATCAATAGTACACCCAATGTTCATGTGAAATCTTTATGTATGGGAGCCTGCAGTTCTGCCCTTTTAACGGTTAAAATACCTTCAGATACTGAGCTCTATATCATATCCTGGAAAAAATAAAAAACTTCTTGGTGCAGACGTTCATGCAATCCTATGATATCACCGTGTATATTTGCTGCTCCTCAAATCAAAAGTCCCATCACAGACTTGTCAGGTAGTCAACTAAAAAAGAAGAAAGTAGAAAAGTGCAATACGTCACTAAGTGCAGATTATACACAAATTGCTTTTATTCCAATAGCCCCTGTCCCAGAGTGCTAATCACAAGATTAAAAAATTAAAAGTGCACATTGGTTGTATATCACCAGCTGTCTTGCTTCAGCATCTAAATATTGATCCGCCTCCCTCTGTGATACTGTTGGTTATTGGTCAATCAGCCTCTGTATTCTACGAATGGTCCATGCAGGTAAAGCAAGTCCAAAAAGCAACAGGTATGACGTGGATATACAATGCTAAATATACAGCAAACCAACTATTAGGTACAATTCAGTTACAAAGTGCTAACAAGCACTGAGATCTCTCAGCTCATCAATGTGACCACTAAGGGCTCCATGTACTAAGAAGTCAGCGAGCTACCCGCAACAAATCTCGCGTCAAAACTTGCAAACTGATATGTACAAAGTCGTCAACTATGTTCAAACTCGCATCTTTAAAATTGCGAGCGTACTTATCCGCCAAACCTCGCTACCTCTCCATTTTTCACTGTAATTAGACACATTTGACCACCAACTCGCCAAAAACGAATGTACTAAAAAATCTATTTGTCCGCTCGCTACAATTTCCGCTCCCACCTCGTTATTTTTGCCTTGCCACCTTTTAGGTGGCGGGCAAGGTACAAAACAATAGGAAAGTCAATCTAGACGCCAGTCTAGACATATATAAAAGGCAGTAATATCAGCATTGTACAGCATAACTGGCGTCTAATTTGTCTCTCATTTCCATGTACATAAATTGCGCCAAATTTGTCGACTGTAATTAAAGAGTAATCTATATTTTAAATTTGTATTGTATAGTTGTCAATCTTTATAATTATTTTTATATTAATATTTATATATTATCAGATCCAGATGAAGCCATATCCAAATTGTAAATAAATATTACAAAAATAACGCTCTGTTATCACTCTTCAAAAAATTTTGAACAATAATAAAGTTGTTTAGATAAGTTGAACTTTTATAGGAGCAAAATTCTATTCCCGCGATTACTATGATGTTCGTGACACCTTGCATGTCACGTGTTAATAATTGGCCAGACAATTCAACTGAAAGTTAAGTACATCAGCTTAGTCGCGGCGAGCGAGGCGTCAAATTTATCAATAATCCGCCACTGCTTGCGGCGGGCTAGACTTGTCTATTTATTGGGGGATTATTAGTACATAGTGACAGCGGACACCATTTCGCCCGCGGCGAGTAACGGCGAGTTTATCCGCGTCTAAAATGACGGATGAATTGACGGCTTAGTACATGGAGCCCTAAATGCGGACCCGGTAGCCTCACTGAGACCTATTTCTTTTACTCACTCGACGTATGTCTCGTTCCTATGACCAGGAACTTTTTCAAGAGTGATTTGCCTAATGGGATATGCCCCTTATATAGGACATTTCCGGAGCAGGTTTTAAATTAACCCATTCCTAACTTAAATGCAGAGTAACAATGAATATCAATATGGTTCATTAAATAAAAAGATTTAATCCTAGCAGTCAGGCATTAGCATTTACATTATGTTAAAATTATATCCATCTAAAACCATACACCTAAAAAGATACAGTGCAATACACAATATACAATATAAAATATAATTGATAAAAAATACAAATATATAAACAATTCTAAAAAAAAAATCATACTGTTAACCCTATATGTGTACCTGGTAAATAAAACATCTGAGTAAGTATATTAAAGATTCCCTGAACACTATATATTTCCAAACTAATTCATATCTAAGCACCTAAAGTATTTCTCCTGAATAGGAAATTACATTAGAACTACTAAATAAACCTGTGTGTTCTACTGAATATGAGATAATTATATAAGAAATGATTGGATATCTAAATCCACATTTAATCCTTTGGGTTGGAGACAATCTAATTTTTTATCCAAAATATTTCCCGTTATCTGAGCCTTAGGAATCTGTTAGTGTCCCAAATATTGGGGGGAACACACTCAATTACTTTAATTTCCAAATCCTTAATATTATTATTATGAACTAATTTAAAATGTAGTGGCACACTATCGCCTAGATTTAGAGTTCTGCGGCCAAAGGGGTGCGTTAGCTACGCGTGTTTTTTTCTGGCCGCACCTTTTAAATACCGCTGGTATTGAGAGTTCACAGAATGGCTGCGTTAGGCTCCAAAAAAGGAGCGTAGAGCATATTTAACGCAACTTCAACTCTCGATACCAGCGAGAAAACAATGGGGCTGTTTGAGCTGAAAAAAAACCTAACACCTGCAAAAAAGCCGCGTTCAGCTCCTAACGCAGCCCCATTGTTTGCTATGGGGAAACACTTCCTACGTCTGCACCTAACACTCTAACATGTACCCCGAGTCTAAACACCCCTAACCTTACACTTATTAACCCCTATTCTGCCGCCCCCGCTATCGCTGACACCTGCATATTTTTTTAACCCCTAATCTGCCGCTCTGTAAACGCCGCTACTTACATTATCCCTATGTACCCCTAATCTGCTGCCCCTAACACCGCCGACCCCTATATTATATTTATTAACCCCTAATCTGCCCCCCACAACGTCGCCTCCACCTGCCTACACTTATTAACCCCTAATCTGACGAGCGGACCGCACCGCTATTATAATAAAGTTATTAACCCCTAATCCGCCTCAGTAACCCTATAATAAATAGTATTAACCCCTAATCTGCCCTCCCTAACATCGCCGACACCTAACTTCAAACATTAACCCCTAATCTGTCGACTGGAGCTCACCGCTATTCTAATAAATGTATTAACCCCTAAAGCTAAGTCTAACACTAACACTAACACCCCCCTAAGTTAAATATAATTTAAATCTAACGAAATAAATTAACTCTTATTAAATAAATTATTCCTATTTAAAGCTAAATACTAAAGTAAAGTAAAGTAAAATAAATCCTAATATATCTACAATATAAATTATAATTATATTATAGCTATTTTAGGATTTATATTTATTTTACAGGTAACTTTGTATTTATTTTAACCAGGTACAATAGCTATTAAATAGTTAAGAACTATTTAATAGCTAAAATAGTTAAAATAATTACAAAATTACCTGTAAAATAAATCCTAACCTAAGTTACAATTAAACCTAACACTACACTATCAATAAATAAATTAAATAAAATACCTACAATTACCTACAATTAAACCTAACACTACACTATCAATAAATGAATTAAATACAATACCTACAAATAACTACAATTAAATAAACTAACTAAAGTACAAAAAATAAAAAGAACTAAGTTACAAAAAATAAAAAAATATTTACAAACATTAGAAAAATATTACAACAATTTTAAACTAATTACACCTACTCTAAGCCCCCTAATAAAATAACAAAGACCCCCAAAATAAAAAAATGCCCTACCCTATTCTAAATTACAAAAGTTCAAAGCTCTTTTACCTTACCAGACCTGAACAGGGCCCTTTGCGGGGCATGCCCCAAGAAATTCAGCTCTTTTGCCTGTAAAAAAACACATACAATACCCCCCCCCCAACATTACAATCCACCACCCACATACCCCTAATCTAACCCAAACCCCCCTTAAATAAACCTAACACTAAGCCCCTGAAGATCTTCCTACCTTATCTTCACCTCACCGGGTATCACCGATCGTCCTGGCTCCAAAATCTTCATCCAACCCAAGCGGGGGCTGGCGATCCATAATCCTGCGGCTGAAGAGGTCCAGAAGAGGCTCCAAAGTCTTCATCCTATCCGGGAAGAAGATGCGATCCAGACCGGCAACCAGCTTGATCCAAGCGGCATCTTCTATCTTCATCCGATGAGGAACGGCTCCATCGTGAAGACCTCCAGCGCGGACCAATCTTCTTCCGACGACGTCCAACTGAAGAATGACGGTTCCTTTAAGGGACGTCATCCAAGATGGTGTCCCTCGAATTCCAATTGGCTGATAGGATTCTATCAGCCAATCGGAATTAAGGTAGGAAAATTCTGATTGGCTGATGGAATCAAGTTCAATCCGATTGGCTGATCCGATCAGCCAATCAGATTGAGCTTGCATTCTATTTAATTGTATTTATTTGTAGGAATTGTATTTAATTTATTTATTGATAGTGTAGTGTTAGGTTTAATTGTAGATAATTGTAGGTATTTTATTTAATTTATTTATTGATAGTGTAGTGTTAGGTTTAATTGTAACTTAGGTTAGGATTTATTTTACAGGTAATTTTGTAATTATTTTAACTATTTTAGCTATTAAATAGTTCTTAACTATTTAATAGCTATTGTACCTGGTTAAAATAAATACAAAGTTACCTGTAAAATAAATATTAATCCTAAAATAGCTATAATATAATTATAATTTATATTGTAGCTATATTAGGGTTTATTTTACAGGTAAGTATTTAGCATTAAATAGGAATAATTTATTTAAAAAGAGTTAATTTATTTTGTTAGATTTAAATTATATTTAACTTAGGGGGGTGTTAGTGTTAGGGTTAGACTTAGCTTTAGGGGTTAATCCATTTATTACAGTAGCGGTGAGATTCGGTCGGCAGATTAGGGGTTAATAATTGAAGTTAGGTGTCGGCGATGTTAGGGAGGGCAGATTAGGGGTTAATACTATTTATTAAAGGGTTATTGAGGCGGGAGTGAGGCGGATTAAGGGTTAATAACTTTATTATAATAGCGGTGCGGTCCGCTCGGCAGATTAGGGGTTAATAAGTGTAGGCAGGTGGAGGCGACGTTGAGGGGGGCAGATTAGGGGTTAATAAATATAATATAGGGGTTGGCGGTGTTAGGGGCAGCAGATTAGGGGTACATAAGTATAACGTAGGTGGCGGTCGGCAGATTAGGGGTTAAAAAAATGTAATCGAGTGGCGGCGATGTGGGGGGACCTCGGTTTAGGGGTACATAGGTAGTTTATGGGTGTTAGTGTACTTTAGAGCACAGTAGTTAAGAGCTTTATAAACCGGCGTTAGCCCAGAAAGCTCTTAACTACTGACTTTTTTCTGCGGCTGGAGTTTTGTCGTTAGATTTCTAAAACATAACTGTAGACTAGAAACACTATTTCAAATGTCACATTCGAATCGAATGTCACATTCAAATTCGAATATTACATTTATAAAACACAGTATTAGACTAGAAATACTATTTCGAATTCGAATGTCACATTCGAATCGAAATATCACATTCGAATTGAATATCACATTTAATACACAGTATTAGACTAGAAATACTATTTCAAATTCGAATGTGACATTCAAATTTGAATGTAGCATTCGAATTTGAATATTACATTTATTAAACACAGTTGTAGACTAGAAATACTATTTCAAATTTGAATGTCACATTCAAATTCGAATGTCACATTCGAATTTGAATATTTTATTTCAAAATTGAATGAATACATAGCTAAACATTCTATTATTCGAACGAATATTTTCAAATTTTATTGAAAAATTTGAAAACGAAAATTCGAAAATAGAATGTAAGAATGTTATATAAACATTTGAAATTCGATTCGAACGAATATATCAAAATTCGTTTTAAATTTCGAATGTTTAGAAACATTTGCCCATCCCTAACTGCCACCTTATTGCAATCACTATCATTAAATAGTGTAAGATCCAAAAAGTCTATACTGTCATGAGAACGGATATGTAAATTTGAGATTGTAATTATTACTATTCATGTATTATATTAGTTTATCAATATTGCTAGCCATACCATTATAATGTCATCAATAAAACAATAATGTATTATATTAGATTTAAATGGGTTATTGGTCCAGATTTTATTGTTTTCAAAATTAGACATAAATAAATTAGCATAGGATGGGGCAAAGGTTGTCCCCATCACTGTGCCTTGAATCTGTTTTTAAAATCTACCCTCAAATAAAAAATAATTATATGTAAGAATGAAATGGATACAGTTTACAATAAACTCAATTTGTACTGTGTCTAGTTCCCCTTGTAAGCACTCTTCTCTTATTACAGACACTCCTCTCTCATGAGGGATGCTAGTATACAAAGCGGACACATCGCATGTAATCCAGAAATAATCTTTTTTCCATTCAATTCCTTCATACAGTTTTATAACATCCAAAGTGTCTCTTAAGTATGCTTTAGTATTTTTTACTATTGGTTGGAGGAAGTGATCAATGTATTTGGATATGTTATCACAGGGAGACCCAATTCCTGAGCTAGCTTTTGATTGGGTACTGCACAGATATGCTACTCACCAGAAGTTTTGGCTACATCCAAGCAGGGTTTTGCTGCAGGGTTTTGCTGTTCTGGATCCAACCAACTGTGTTTTTAAGGAAATTTCTTTTTGTAAAAAACTTGGTGGTGGTTTGGGATTTAAAAAATGTTTTGACAGTATTGGGAGCATTTAATATAAATGGCTTTTACAATGCAATATTTTGGACTAGATTACAAGTGGAGCACATTCGATAGCATAGGGTGCTTTCTGCGTTATCTAACATGCAGACGTTAGTGCACCCTAGATTAAAGCTCAAGGGATAAAAATAACTAGAAGAAAATACTGTTTATCTATAGAAACATAACAGTCTATAGGGAGTTTTGAAGATAAATCAGTTTAGTTCTTCTGGTGACCACTGTTTCTTATCTATAGGCTTCAGGCTCACCCATGTGAAGTCCTTTTAAGGTGCATGTGCAGCTTGATAAATAGAGCCCTATGTATATTTGAAATGCATTTCTTAGTTATAAACAAGCAGTTCTTCATATCAGCCTCTCTCTTTTTTTTTATATATATATATATATATATATGCAAATCACTCTGAATGTAGTCACCCTAAGAGCAAGAAGGGGAAACCAGAGTTGGATTCACATGCCTAGAGAAATGCAGGGGCACTTCCCTGATGAGAACCGGAGAGGCCAAAACATGTTCAAGGGTTCTTTATTCAGAGCGGGATTGTCTGGTACTTTGGGGATTGACTGTCATTTTTGTGAGGGTCAGACTGGTATACTACAGCATATTTTCGTTTGTGAAAGGAATAGTGTATAAATGAGACAGCAGCTTGAATGGCACCAGCCTTTAGAACAATCAAGTAGTCTTTTTCCATTGTTGATTCATTCGCAGCTGAGCGTGTCTCTTTACCTTCTTTAAAGGGCCATGACACCCAAATATTGAAACACTTGAAAGTGATGCAGCATAAGTGTAAAAAGCTGACTAGAAAATATCACCTGATCTTCTCTATGTAAAAAAGAAAGATATTTTACCTCAAAAATTCCTCAGTAGCCACATCCCATTGAAAAGGACTTCTAAGCAGCAAATCAATATGTCTGTCCTGGGACAGCTAAGGGAGTGAGCTTACGTGCACACTCATCTTATTTCCCTATTCAGTTTAAAGGGACACTAAACCCAAAAAAATCCTCTCATGATTCAAGTAGAGAATACAATTTTAAACAACATTCCAATTTAGTTGTATTATCTCATTTGCTTCATTCCTCAGATATTATTTGCTGAAGAAATAGCAATTCACATGTGTGAGCCAATCACACGAGGCATCTATGTACAGCAACCAATCAGCAGCCACTGAGCCTATCTAGATATGCTTTTCAACAAAGTATATCAAGAAAATTAAGCAAATTAGATAAAAGAAGTAAATTAGAAAGTTGTTTAAAATTGTACTCTCTTTCTAAATCTTGAAAGAAAAAATGTGGGTTTCATGTCCCTTTAAGGAAGTTTACTATGAAATCTCATGAGAGTTAAGTGAAATCTCATGAGATCACAGTAACAGAGTTCATGCCCTTAACACTGCTGATTGGCTGCTGTTCATTTCTTCATTTTTTTTATTTTTTTTTTACCTGCAGCTGAGCAACAGCTGAAGTATAACTTTTTACACAAAACTTACTCTGGTGAGCTGAGGAAATTGTGAGGTAAAATATCTTCCTTTCTTATATAGAGCTGCTCATGTGATATTTACCTGACAGCTTTTTACAGTTATACTGCATCAGTTTCAAGTGATTTAGCATATGAGTATTATGTCCCTTTAAGTGACTAAAACAGATACATAAAATTGTACATCCCTTAGTGTAGTTTGATTTAGCTTAAACTAGATTTGTAGGAATTTCATCATGCTGCAAGATCTAAATGAGATTCTGGTACTCATGAATGCTTTGCAATTAGCATTTTGGCTTCCTTTAGCTAAAAAAGAACTCCCCTGTATATAGGAATTCTAAACCACGGGGGCCTGGAATAGTGATAGAAAAATAATTAGTTTTACTGCATTGCATTTCAATAAAATATGAAATATTTTCCAGTCTCTCATTTTTTTTCCCTATGGCTTAGAGCGTCACCTTTCTCAGCCTTTCACGTATGTTTGCCCATATGCCATGCATCATATATTTTCAATTAGCATCAGTTTTTCTGTAGCTAGTAAGCGAAGAGCAGACGACCATGTGAGAGTTGACAACTGGCACAATATAGAAGAGATCAAAAGTGCAAGTATTGTGTATTAATAATTTAGAAGGATGCAGCTACTGGGCGTACAGAATTTGTTGTCTGCAACTTAAAAAAAAAAATCTGCAGTATTGCAACTTGATAATTGGAAAATAAAAAATAAAAAAAATAAAAATCTTAATATCTATATGTAACTTTATTTGTGATTAATGTGATCTTTGTTCAGCCAAAGCATTAATATTCCTCAAAAGTTCTTGAATATATTTTGAAATCCATCTCTTACAAGACTTTGTTCTCCAAGAAATAGTCCAGAATCCCAACAACTTAATTCTTGATCTCTATCCTGATGTCCTTCCGGCCCCTTACTCTTTTTCTTTATATGTTCTAGTTTCACCAACTAAACTTCAACTAAGAGAACTGGTCCAAGCCCTTAGACCATGAAGAAATATCCCCAGACTCTTCTGACTATTCTCTATATCACTTGGCTTGGCTCCTGAACCAACCTCTTATACCTTAAGATCACCTGGTGCTGTCCTCTAACTGCACTGGCTCTCCTTCTAACAATCAATTTACTCTTTTTTAGCCAATCAGAATTGTGAATGGCTGGGCAAATAAAGCAAATCCCATCAATTTGTTGATATCTCTGAATACTGTGTGTATGAATGGGTCAGCATACTGATATATTTGTTTTAATGTGCATAACTTTTAAAATAGGCACTGTAAGATCATGGTTTGTTTAAAACAAAAAAAAATCAATTGTGGATTTGGATTACTGAATTTATATTGGATTAAAAAAATATATTTTAATACTTGCAGTTTAAAGCAATAATAAAAATAAATTCTTAAAGATGTTAGATATTTGTAAAAAAATATTCCATGTTTGCTTAATTTGTTTGCTTTTGCTGAATCTATTTTTCTATATAGATATTAACACTCACTTTATCAAATGTAATATTTGAATATCACATTTGAATATAAATGTTTGAATGTTGATTCTCTTCAACTTCAATGGTAGTGCACAGAAATCAATATTTAAACACAATATAGATATGGATATTTAAATGCCAACATGTATACTGTAGAACAATTGGAATGACAGAAAATGTACGAATAAAGCAGTATACCTTAGCATTAGAGCTCTCTACAGTTCTAAAATTGAAATATAAATGGCAATCCTTACTCAGTAAAATGATTTGGTGAGTAGAGTAGCCTAAACTAACCAGATAAAACTAAAAACTCCTGAAACAATCAAGGGGTGACATGTACCCACCGGCCACCACATAAAGGGATCATTTACAATAGACTATAATAGGACATTTTGTAGCTAAATCCTTTGATAAACTTTTCTAAAGTATTGTGATCTATCCCTTAGCTAGATACTATGGAGTTGATCACAATCCTTTGGAAAAACGTCTCTATGTTTTTATGCAGAAAATCACCATTAAACTTCAAGGAGATTTTTGTAGATAAATCAGTTAATAAACGTTTTAAGTATTCTTTTGTATACATCTATATGTCTTTAAGAAGAATGTCTGATTCCAGAAGTATCTGATCAACTACAATGTTTTTACTACAATTCAAAAAGTTTTGAAAATAAGAAAAGCAAGAATTATGTTTACAGATGTATTTTTAAAAGGAATGTCCAGACAAAATTGAAATCCACATGGATGCATTTCATTTTTTAATAGAAGCATGTTTGTAATATACATCTATTAGCAAAACTGCTTCTAATAAAAGCTATAGATGTTTCAAAAGTGTCTTTAAGTATGCAAAGTAAGGAACATCAAATTACATTTCAAGTGATGTAAAACTTTTTACACTCCATTTTACCACTGAAGTGTATTAAACTGTTTACAAATAGATCCTTTAACTGGATTTTCTAATTTGAAATAACTGTTTTTGCCCGTTGAATCCACCAAACTATACTGGAATTGTCGTCACTTCAGTACTGACTACAGAAAAGCAACATAAACAAGAGGCAGCAACAAAAAGCAATCTCTATGTTGAAGGTGGAAGAGACCTGGCACTTTGCTTGCATCATAAGTAGAGCGTGTATTACAGGTTGAAATTAAACGCATTCGTTTGAGCTGTAAACCTACTCCCAGCTAAGAGTGGCAAATTACCACGAAACAGCTGTCCTGGGATGGTTCTGAATTACTATATTAATCCTGCCTAAGCTTCAAAGATGTGTATATAGTACTTATATTGCAAAAGGGAATCTGCCTATAGGCAGATTAAAATAAAAAGATGAGGCATTGTGATCCTCATTTGCATGTCTTACCCAGAATCCTTTGCTGCATTGGAAACAATGTACCTAGAGGTTTCTGTGGGAAAAAAAAACAAGTCTTCAGACTTGTCCAGATTTCTTATTGGGCTACACAATTAGTAAGTTTCTCTACATTTTGTGCATACTTTTTACCTCCCCATAATATATAGATAGATAGATAGATATATATTTTTTGCCTGCGTTTGGTTAGTGCTCTTGCGAAAACGTTTTACTTTGAACTTGAAAAACGTGCACTACACAACGCACGCAAAAAAGCCTCTGTCTAGCGGAGTTAATGTGCAAGCGGGAGAGATAAATAGTGTTTGACTCGTAATCTAGCCCTTAAAAGGGTGTTTCTGCAGCATCTTTGAATACAATAATTTTGTATCAGTTCCTTGCCTGAGTATATTGTTCATTTAATTTTTATTTTTATTAGGCTTTTTTAATTTTTTGTTCTTTCATATTTGCTTTCACACAATTTTGTTTTGTGCTAGTTAAAAAGTATATACATCATAGGGCTCTAAATTACAATATAATTACTATATGCAGCATTTGTTAGCATACATTAAATACAAGTAAAATACCATCATAGCTCTTAATTAAATATCCTACTATGTAACAAAATGATATCTAAGCATTTATAAATGCATACAAATCTTAGAATGGATGGCATACTCTCGAATAAATTAAGCATCAAAGGCTATTTTGTTTTTGCAATAAATAGGGCATCTTTTAACGTAATTGAAAGAATAATTACATTTGCATCTTAACCTTTCAATAGTAGATTCAAATTTTAATCATATTTGCTTAGCAAAACATTCACTATACTATCTTGGTTCAATCAACCTTTTTCTTTTATGAAGATCAAAGGTAATAAAGACATATGAATAATTATTAAGATTTGTATGCCTTACTATTTACTTTTCTAGAGTAATACAACACTTTTAAATGCAATAGTACAAATATTAAATAGATTTTGGGGAAGTTTAACTATTTAAATACCATATTGGATTGCATTTACATCCAAATGTCCTTTAAATGGACCTTATTGTCAATGCTCAGGTCAAAGAAAAATTCCAATTATTATTTCTTACAAATGCATTTCAATCAAATACAGAAACTATCAAGCTAGGAGTGCAAATTACAGAATTTTATTAATATTTAAATTATATGAATCCTGTAAGTTTAATATATATTGTCATTGGAGTAATAGAACTGTTGGTTAACATTGTTGTACGTTGTATATAGTATTGACTATGTTTATCAAAAAGTGCTCTAATTTATTATTGCCATAGACATTCATCTCAGCCATTTTTACTCTATGCCCTACAAAAATAAATTATAGGGAAGGGAGCACTAGAAGTGCATATGGATGGGGTCTTATGCTAAGGTCCTTAATGATTGAAAATGCCACAAAGCGGCAAAATATTTCAAAGGGATCAGCCATGATGTCAAGCAAACCAGAAAAATATTCCAAGCTGCTGACATCATTGTTAACAGGCGGCATTGCAGATAGACTATACATCCCATTGGGTGGCAAAGCTGGCAATATAATCCAACCAACACTGTTGTTGACTATGTATAGTAAAGAAACCCTTAAACATATAGCACCAAGCCTAAAAAATATTCCTATTTAGCCATAAACCACCACAAGCCCACCGCAATTACCCCTAACCTATTAACCCCTTAACCCCTACATGGCCACAAGCCCATTGCAATCACCCCCTAACCTAATAACCCCTAAACCCAGGTGCGTATTAAGGCCTAGGCCAACAAGGCCTGTGCCTAGTGCTGCAGATTTTGGGGGGCAGCACCTTTTGAGTCCCACTACACACACACTGCACTACACACACACACACACCATAAACACACACTTATCATATACACACACACACATATGAAAACACGTGCATTTTCACATGAACATTTACTTTGTAAATGCCATGGAAAAAAAAGTCATGTTACACCCTCACCAAGAAATATTATAGCCAAAAAGGCCTGGGGGGGCAGCAGAATTTTGGGTGCCTAGGGCAGAACAAAACCTAAATACGCCACTGCCTAAACCCCAATGCTGCCACAAGCACACCACAAACATCCCTACTCTGCTTAACCCCCTAACAACTAACCCCTCCAAGACCCCAAACCTAATACCCCCTAAATTACAGAAAATAAATACACTAACATTACAAAAAATACACATTACCACAAAAAAAAGAAAAAAATACTGACAAAAAAAATCAACAAACAGTAAGGCCTATCCTAAAACATAAAGGGACAGTCTACTTGAAAATATTTATTGTTTAAAAAGATAGATAATCCCTTTATTACCCATTGACCAATTTTGCATAACCAACACTGTTATATTAATACATATATTACCACTTTGATTATCTTGTATCGCAACCTCTGCAGACTGCCCCTTTATCTCAGTGCTTTTGACAGATATGCAGTTTAGCCAATCAGTGCGGACTTCTAAATAACTCCACTGGAGTGAGCACAATGTTATCTATATGACACACATGAACTAGTGCTAATAAATAAAATCCTATTATTAAAAAAAATCTACCCTAAAAAAATCTATATCTTAAAAAAAGATTGCCCTAAGAAGGGCATTTGGTAGGGCAGTTGCCTAATGTGATAATATCTCTTTTGTCCTGAAATAAAAAAAAAAATGCCCTATTCTAAAAAAAAAAATCCTATCTTTAAAAAAAAAAGTCCAAAAAAATTGTATGCTTAAAAAAAGCAAACCTCAAAAAAAATCCTAATTCTTGACTCTGGCTCCTATGTGTTCATCTTAGGTGGTGCTACTCCTCATTCTTCATGGCTTTGGTTCTCCGGGATGGTCCTCTAAATTTTCATGGTGGTGGCCCTCTTGTAGTTTTTTCCATGGTGAAGCTCTTCCACCCAATGCTTCTTCTGACTTCTTCCATCTTCCATTCGATCCTCTTCCATTTGATCTTTCTTCATGCGGTCACCGCCGCACATTGAAACTTGAAGAGTTAGGATTTTAGGGGCAGGCTTCTCAGGACAATCTTACCTAAGTTACCTTAGGTTTTATTTTAGGATAGGATTTTTTTTTTAGAAAAGGCTTTTTTTCTTTCTTTCAGGGCAAAAGAGCTATAATCACTATAGGGCACTACCCTACCAAATTTCCTTTAAGGGCAAAGTCCTTCCAAATGCCATTCTTAGGGCAATCTTTTTTTTTAAGATAGGGATTTTTTTATTTTTAAAGTAAAAGAGCAATAATCACTTTAGGGCAATGCCCTACCAATTCATTTATCAGGGCAATTTTTAGTTAATTTTTATTTATTTATTTTAAGATATGCTTTTCATTTGGGTTTGAGGGTTTACTTTGAATTTTGACAAATAAAAGATCTAAATCACTTTAGGGAAATGCCCTACAAAATGCATTTCAGGACATTTTTTAGAGTAGGTTTTAGTGTTAGTATAGCAGGGCATTTTTTTATTTTTTTATTTTTTATTTAACATTTTTTATTGAAGTTTCACATAGAAATAAAGTACAAACACAAACATTTGCCCATTTACAATATTGACATCAAGATATAACATACAATATTGTTATTAATAAGTTATGTAGGGACCACCTACAACATATATGGGAGCTCGTGTTATGTCAGCAGGTCTGTCAAATGAAGATTTGGGCTAGTTAAAATAGAACATCATTTTATATGTTAATGATTATAATGACCACAGGTGGGTCACAGAAAATGGAGGAGAGAGGGTGTTGCAGTGGGCAAGAGCCACTCGTGTTATGGGGAAAGAGAGAGGGGGAAGGGTAAAGAATAGATGGAGGGCGGAGCCGACTATAGAAGGGTTATAGGGTGATCTTACAGGTAGTGTTATGTGAGCTATAGATGTATACATGATAGAGGTTAAACTAGGTAGCTAGTGAAAACTAAGCCTCTCTGAGCCAAGTTCCTAATGAATGCATAGTATGGGGGATTACAGAGATACCCATGTCCCTTAGTGGAGACAGAGGGAAGTTCCCCGGTGAGGGGAGGGTATACTGGAGTGACTAGCAGCCTTAAATTAGAGCTATGTTAAAAGGACCTGTCAACAAAGTCTTGTATCACATTCGAGGAAGAGCACTAGTCAGAAGTGAGCAGGATATCTAAACATTAGCATACCTATCAGGTGTTCTGAGTGTAAACATATAATATATACTTATGAAATGACCCAGATCGGACATTAAGAATAAACTTCACTTATAAGTCAGAGGTCCAATTATAAGATTGTTGGTTATGGGTAAAGAGCATCTCATTCAACTCCAACTTGTGGAGCGTGAAAACATTTAAGGATGATAAAACAAAATCACCTGACAGGTTAAAATTTCAGTGTTAAACAGATAACCAAGAATTACTATAAGGATTTTTAAGAGGTCCAGGAACTCTAATGAACTATAAAAACTGAGTAGAAACTAAATGAGCCTCCAAAATTACTTTGAGCATTATATAGCCTAACGCTAGCTAGTTAGGGCTCCCACAGCACGTAGAGGTGTGACATAGGTCAGCACATGTGTATACCCAATTAATGTAGGTCTTAGAGTGAACTGCTAGAGCTGCTATAACATACACACTGGGTATGGTTATATGAGTGCTACCCCTTTGGGGATATGATGTTGAATGCTTAGCAATGAGGTGTATAATAACTATAATAGTGGCGTAGTCTTGTGAGGGTAGGGTGTATACCTTGAACTATGTCTAAAAATGTTTGGAGGCATAATATAGAGAGTAAGCATTAAGATCCAGTGTGCCTATGAGCCTAAATGTGTAGTGTAAATAATAATGTAGACCTTATTAGAAAACTCTCCTGTTCCTCCTGAGGAATTAAGTGTTTGATATAGGGGAAGGTAAGGCATATGCAATACAGAGAATCCCTTTCAGAATCTGTGAGGAAGGGGAAGTACCTAAGTAACTCCTCAGTTATTTTAGCATTTAGGGAGTAATGATAGAAAATGAAAAATATGTTACTGAGGTACGCAGTAAGTGAGAAGTACTACCAGACATATGTAGGTTAGCTGGGAGCCATCAGGTTAATAACATTCAGTTGATCAGTAGTGAACATAAATTAACAAAATGTATCTCACAGTTTAGCTAGACAAAGAGTATGGACAGCAATTTATAGGAAATAAACATTAACCTTGTACAATAAATATTAATCTGGTAGATTGGAAACCTTTAACCAGGAGTATAGGGGGCAGACTTCAACCAAATATCTACATCCTTGAATAAAACAACATTGACACATATATAATATAAATGAAAATGTACACAGCTGCTAACCTGTAAGAAATTCAAATCTCCATAGTTGTACAAGTTTGAAGTAGTGCAATACATACATGTTGCTGAGCCGTGTAGTGAGTAGCATATAATACAGAACATTTATAAGCTATCTAAGGCCTCTCAGTCTGCTAAGAATCAAAGTATGGCATTAAACAGGATTGGAGATATAATGAGAGACATGTGTTAGAAAAATCCAGAGAGGTTCATCTCATAACCACAATTAGGGCTAGTCAAAAAGTAAAGAAAAAAAACCAAAACATCCAGTTAAGTCCTCAGATCCGTCCTGTAGTGTTAGAAACTTCAGCCGATGCCTTCTCTTATATACAGATTCTTAAGAACAGGGCAGTCAGATGTGTGTAAATACCTTCGTAGCGGGGAGTCATGGCGCTGGGTAAAGATTAAATATTTCTTAATCCATTTTTTAGGAAGCCAGCCGTGAATGAGATATGCAGAGCGGCAATCCTTGTTCCCCTGATTGGAGCCAGGGAAGTACCTAGTGCATGGCTGATGCCTAAGGGGCTTTGTAGCGTAACTGAATGCTCAGGGTTTTTTGCGCAATATAGCTTAAGCCCAATATCGCTCGGACCAAGAGAAGCAAATGTAAGTGTCCTCTGATTGCTGGAGTCTGGCGTGTCGGTCTGTGAACCGTTAGTTGGTTCCTCCGAGTTAGAATTAAAAGTGACTCCGTCAGTGAGGGCTGATGCATCTTCAGTGGCACTTTGCAAAGGGGGGTAGGCTGTAAACTTGAATACCCCTCGATCTAATGGCTGGTAAGGTAACAGTACTGCCAGCTTGTCCATCATAACAGCTAGGTCCGTCTTTAGCTCCTGGTAGTAGGCTTGAAGTTATTGCTCCGTCTTAGCCTCCCATCTGTCTAGGGAATCCATTCTGAGCTAAGATGGCGATTCGCGCCCTTATAGTGAAGTATTTGGCACCGGCTTTAGGGGCTGTTTATCTATGAAGCCCACGTTTAGCTCTCTCCTGGTGCATAGATATCAATGTTGATTCAACGAAGGTTCAAAATAATATATGAAAGGAGGTCTCCTATTTATATATATTATTGTTATATAAGATTATAGATGAGGAGCTCCAGAAGTGTACATCCGATCACTCAGCTTGTTGGCTCCGCCCCCCGGCATTTTTATTTTTAATTGTGTTTACTTTTTGGTAGTGTTTTTTTGTGTGTAATTATTTGAAGGTATGTTCTATTTGAAGTGTTCGTACACATAAACCATTTTTTGTTTCAGTAAGCGCACTGTTTGTGATGTGTAGAAATAATTCAAATACAACCCCCCCAATGATAGTGCTGACAAGTGGCGATGTAGGCTGAGTTTTCGAGAAGCCACGATCCTTACTATTTTCTATAGGAAGTAATAAAGAGAAGTTATGGAAAAATTTGAACAAACTTTCTATTAATAACCCCACTACTGTATCAATATAATAAAAACATTAATATTACATATGTAGACAACGAAAAGTTTGTGGCTTACTTATCTGTGAGATATAAACAAATGCAGGATTTGTCAAAGTGCATTAACGTACGCTGGTAATGGAATGCGATAGTCCATAACAGTGAGTATTAGGTAGCATGCTATATATATATATATATATATATATATATATATACAGTATGGGGCCTATCTATCAAGCTCCGAATGGAGCTTGATGCCCCGTGTTTCTGGCGAGCCTGCAGACTCGCCAGAAACAGCAGTTATGAAGCAGCGGTCACAAAGACCGCTGCTCCATAACCCTGTCCGCCTGCTCTGAGCAGGCGGACAGACATCGCAACAATTCAACCCGATCGAGTACGATCAGGTAGATTGACACCTCCCTGCTGGCAGCCGATTGTGATGTGAGCTGCCGGTGCAATGTTAAATGCGGAAAGCATATTGCTCTCCGCATTCAGCGAGGTCTTGCGGACCTGATCCGCACTGTCGGATCAGGTCCGCAAGACCTTTGATAAAAATGGGCCTATATATGTATATATATATAAACCTAGAGCTTGAGGGGGAGCTCAGGTGGACACCTCTCCTATCTCAAACACCTTTTTACTTATGCTAGTCGCTGGTTCCTACTCCTGGCACATATGCTCACGCTCCCAGCTCCAGAGCTGACATCCTCCTCCAGAAGTTGTTACACTGTGTGTAGTGGAATCACTACAACACAGCCTCCAAATAGAGGCTACGGCACTGCTCCAATCACTGACCCAGGATCCCGGACTGCAAAGGGGGCAGATTGGAGTCCCTGTACTCCGGATTAAAGGTAGAAAAAAGGAAATATCCAGAAAGTCTCAGTCAATGCTTATCATAAGTAAAAAGCGATCTTTATTTATAATCCATTAAAAGAAGGGGAATAAAGCAGGACAGAGTAGTCTGACCTGAATTATAACACCCATGTGTCCCTATTTAAAACACATTAAAAACAATCTCATTGGTGGATAGCAATGAGTTTCCTGGTTAACCCTATTTGTACAGTGATGACTAAATAAAGAGAAACTCTCCTAGAGAGTATCAACAGGAGCCACAGGATATGAATATGTCAGACATGTATGTTAAAGGGCAAATGGAATTCCAGAACAGGAATGCTATAACTATAGATGCACAATATATACAGCATAATAACATAAACATAGCTACACCTATATATATATATATATATATATATATATATATGTCAAAGTCTGAACATATCCAAAAAGGTCTACAATATATAATGCAAAATTCAAACCTGGGTAAATACACTTATACCTATAAGCAAGGGAATACGAACATCAGTAATTTTTCTTTGGCATAACATAGCAATGCTGATAGGGAAAGACAAACACCAAGATTACGAGTTTTGCGGTAACAGGGGTGCGTTGCTAACGAGCATTTTTTTTTCAACACTCCCTTAAGACAACGCTGATATTACGGGTTTTTTTAAACCCGGCGTTAGCCGCAAAAAGGTGAGCGTAGAGCAAAATTTAGCTCTACATCTCACCTCAATACCAGCGCTGCGTACGGTAGCGGTAAGCTGGCAAATCGTGCTCATGCACGATTTCCCCATAGGATGAAGACTTCTGCCCACCTGGAGGACCACTTCTTGCCGCTTGGTGAAGACTTCTCCCGGCTTCGTTAAAGGAGTTCTGCCCGCTTGGATGAAGACTTCTCCTGGCTTCGTTGAGGATGGATATCCGGTCTTCAAAAACTGTAAGTGGATCTTCGGCGGTTAGTGTTAGGTTTATTTTACAGGTACGTATTTAGTTTTAAATAGGAATTATTTAGGTATTATTTGTAATATTTCTTTAGATTTTTTTAAATTATGTTAAAGTTAGTGGTGTTAGGGTTAGGGTTATGTTAGGGTTAGGGTTAGACTTGGGGTTAGGTCTAGGGGTTAATTGCTTTAGTATAGTGGTGGCAGATCAGGGGTTAATAAGTGTAGGTAGATGGTGGCAATGTTGGGGGCAGCAGATTAGGGGTTAATAACTGTAATGTAGGTGGCGGTGACATTGGGGCGACAGATTAGGAATTAATAACTAGTGTAGGATTCAGCGGTGTCGGGGGCGGCAGATTAGAGGTTAATAAGTGTAGGTAGGTGGTGGGGACATTAGGGGTGGTAGATTAGGGGTTAATAAGTGTAGGTAGGTGGCAGCGACATTGGGGGTGGCAGATTAGGTGTTAATAAGTGTAGGTGGGTGGCGGCGACATTGAGGGTGGCAGATTAGGGGTTAATAAGTGTAGGTAGGTGTTGGCGATGTCAGGGGCGGCAGATTAGGGGTTAATAAGTGTAATGTAGGTGTCAGCAATGTCAGGGGCGGCAGATTAGGGGTGTTTAGACTCTGGGTTTATGTTAGGGTGTTAGGTGTAAACATAACTTTTCTTTCCCCATAGGAATCAATGGGGCAGCGTTACGGAGCTTTACGCTCCTTTATTGCAGGTGTTAGGCTTTTTTTTATCCGGCTCTCCCCATTGATGTCTATAGGGAAATCGTGCACGAGCACGTAAACCAGCTTAAAGCAGCGCTGGTATTTGTGTGCGGTATGGAGCTCAACGCTGCCATATTGCCTACTAACGCCGGGTTTTTGCAAACCTGTAATAGCAGCGCTATAGGGAGGTGAGCGGTGGAAATAACTTGCAAGTTAGCACTGAGCCGCTTATAATGCAAAACTCGTATACTAGTCGTAAGGGACTTGGGAATTGGACATTTATATGAAAAGTTCTTTATTAACAACCCAGCAAGAAGTCAGGAAAGACTGTATACGTATATACTTGGAGATATTTCCATTATACACATAACAACAAAGGTTTACGTAATAAAAAATGACAAACCTTTCAACAAAAAGACTTTCTTTTAAAGTGTTGTTGAAAATAATAAGCAGTGCCTTGTGAGGTCTGAATGGGTTAATTTGTATGCAGGAATTATTAGTCAGGAGAGGCCAGTCTTGTTTAATTGGGCTATAAAATGTAGCTAGTTCTGAGTGTATGTCTGTTTATTTTTTCTAAATCTAATCTTTTGCTATCCTTGTTTAAATTCTTGCATTCCAGCTAGTATCAGTAAACACCTAAGTTCCTGGTTATCTTGATAGGCCAAATATATGTGTATATGAATGTATGTAAACCATAAATTAGTAAGCTTTTAGAATGATATGCTCTCTTTGTAAATAAAAGGAATGTCTCCTAAAATGTAGACACTAGTTCATCCCTGACCTTTGCCCTTTTTCTTGATATATGGTCAAACACAGTAAAACCTACAATTCTGATGTGTAGAACTGTTATTTACTTATGTTGTAACCATAATTGTTAAAACTCTTGCATTTTTTTAGCTAGCTAATCATAAACTGTAATAGCCTAGATGTGGAATGTATAAATACCTAGGAAGGGGACTGACCCTGCCAGAGAAAACTTTGTATTGTTTCTCTCCATACTGCAGTGTGTAATCAATAAACAAACTCTTTTTAACCTTTCTTGGTCTGAAGAAGTTATTCAGTCCAGGGTGAGTATATCACCAACACATGACGTAGTCAGCAGGATGGCAAAATCTCAGACTGCAGTCCAAGTGGCAAAGACTTTCTGCTCCAGGGACACTCAATTATGACCGGTCTTCTGAATGGTAAGAACATTTTTGTTTTTAGTTTAACAGTAATTGAGTGTCTCTGGGTAAGGGGTCAGAGCTGTTTGGTGTTCTGGGTGACGCTATCCTAAGAGGCTTTGTTTATTGTTTTATTAATGTTATTTGTTGTATTGTGTAAATTGTTTTTGTAAAAAAGTTAAAACTTGTGACCTGGGGGGGGGGGTGTCCAAGCAGCTCTGGAGGAAAATACAATAAACTGACGATTATTGTTATAAACCCACAGCACATATCTACAATACGATTATCTTTGTATCTTCTCACATCTTCTACAACAGATCCAGATTAAGATGCTGTATTAATGAGACCAGAGACAGAATTGGACAATAGAGGCCTGTAGTGGTGGCACCCTTGCAGGCAGCATCTCCCGCCAGACCTCCGGGGTATTTTACCAGAACTGGTTATACATAAAACACTTGCTGGTAATCAAGGCTACTTGATAATACAACTACGCAGTGAGCAGTGACACTGAGCCTGACTGCCGACATGTGGCTTGACAACTTTTCTAGCAAGTTTGATCTTCAATTTGCTAAAATTTTGCTCATGCTACAAAACATGTTGGACAAGGCGCCAACAGAACAGGATCTGCAGCTCTTGCTAAAAAGATTACCGCCTGTTAAATATTTGGTAACAACTCCACGACACTCAATAGCTCACAGCCCTGATCTGATCTCGCAGAGAGAAGAGAACAAACAGCCAGACACAGTAGCGGGCAGGAAAGCAATCTAGTTGGTCATCGGTCATGCAACATCACCCACACCGACAATACTAGGTGATAGATCTGAAATAAGGGATCACTACCTCAATCAAGACTCTCCAGAAGGGAGACATAACAGCATTCTCCATGGAACGGAACTTCTGCAAGGCTTGGGAAACTTCCAGACCCTGCTTGAACATTGGGGGCTTGTGGGGGACCCTCGGGCAGCCGAAGACTTCAAAACATTATACAACCCGGCTACCACTGAGACCACGGATGGAGTCCCGGAACCCATACTGTGGACTGAGGCCCTTAACATACGACAAGGTTCATCACGGACCTGGATCTATCCAGAATCACCATATCCCAAAATAATCATAAAACATCCTGGGCTGCTGAAAAGGCTTAAACAACCCTGTTTAGATATCTTCTTGGAGATCGTGACCCACCTGAATACAAACTTTGGGGGCTGAGGATATTTTTGTAATGTATTACCATCATCTTACTCTTATTGTGAAAATACTAGTGTTACCTCTGAACCTTCGTATAATATTTCACCTAGTTAGTGTTTGATATATGAATGACTACACAGCTGTATCCGTCTTTAATTTCTATGTCATAATAAATGATTCCCTTACAGACCCTAAGACTAAGACAGTGACTTACGATCACACAACAGGCAGAGCACTTAACAGTTACAACTATTTCTCTTGTTAAGTGTATCCAGTCCACGGATCATCCATTACTTATGGAATATATTCTCCTTCCCAACAGGAAGCTGCAAGAGTCCACCCACAGCAAAGCTGCTATATAGCTCCTCCCCTAACTGCCATATTCAGTCATTCTCTTGCAAGCCTCAACATAGATAGGAGGTCGTGAGAGTCTGTGGTGCTTTCTACTTAGTTTATTCTTCAATCAAAAGTTTGTTATTTTTAAATGGCACCGGAGTGTGCTGTTTATCTCAGGCAGTATTTGGAAGAAGAATCTGCCTGCGTTTTTCCATGATCTTAGCAGACGTAACTAAGATCCATTTGCTGTTCTCACACATTCTGAGGAGTGAGGTACTTCAGAGGGGGAATGGCGTGCAGGTTTTCCTGCAGATAAGGTATGTGCAGTAAAATATTTTTCTAGGAATGGAATTGACTAAGAAAATACTGCTGATACCGAAGTAATGTAAGTAAAGCCTTAAATGCAGTGATAGCGACTGGATCAGGCTTATTAATAGAGATACATACTCTTATAAAAATGTGTTTTAAAACGTTTGCTGGCATGTTTAATCGTTTTTTAACATATGTTTGGTGATAAAACTTATTGACTAAGAAAATACTGCTGATACCGAAGTAATGTAAGTAAAGCCTTAAATGCAGTGATAGCGACTGGATCAGGCTTATTAATAGAGATACATACTCTTATAAAAATGTGTTTTAAAACGTTTTTTGGCATGTTTAATCGTTTTTTAACGTACATTGGTGATAACACTGTAATGTTGGTATAGCCTTAAATGCAGTAAAAGCGACTGGTATCAGGCTTATTAATAGAGATACATACTCTTGTAAAAATGTGTTTTAAAACGTTTGCTGGCATGTTTAATCGTTTTTTAACATATGTTTGGTGATAAAACTTATTGGGGCCTAAGTTTTTTCCACATGGCTGGCTTAAATTTTGCATAGAAACAGTTAACTGAAGCTTCCCACTGTTGGCTGTGGCAGTTTGTTGTGTCTGTTTTTAAAAACGTCTATGTCATTTTTTTTTATTTTTTTTTTGCATTAAGGGGTTAATCATCCATTTGCAAGTGGGTGCAATGCTCTGTTACCTTATTACATGTACTGTAAAAATTTCGTTTGTTTTACTGCCTTTTTTTTTCACTGTTTTTCAAATTTTGACAAAATTTGTTTCTCTTAAAGGCACAGTAACGTTTTATATATTTGCTTGTTAACTTGATTTAAAGTGTTTTCCAAGCTTACTAGTCTCATTATTAGTTTGTTCTAACATGTCTAACATAGAGGAAGCTCTGTGTTCATTATGTTTTAAAGCCATGGTGGAACCCCATCTTAGAATGTGTACCAGATGTACTGATTTCATGTTAAACAATAAAGATCATTTTTTGTCTTTAAAAACATTATCACCAGAGGATTCTGTCGTGGGGGTAGTTATGCCGACTAACTCTCCCCACGTGTCAGACCTTTTGACTCCCGCTTTAGGGACTCACGCTCAAATGGCGCCAAGTACATCAAGGGCACCCATAGCGTTTCTTTTACCAGGGGATTCTGTCGAGGGGAAAGTTATGCCGACTAACTCTCCCCACGTGTCAGACCCTTCGACTCCCGCTTCAGGGACTCACGCTCAAATGGCGCCAAGTACATCAAGGGCGCCCATAGCGTTTATTTTACAAGACATGGCAAAGGTGGTGAATAATATTCTGGCAGCAGTATTAGTCAGACTACCTGAAATTAAAGGAAAGCAGTTAGCTCTGGGGGTAGATACAGAGCATACAGACGCTTTAAGAACCATGTATGATACTACCTCACAATATGCTTAGTCTGTGGGTGATTTTTTTTTTTACTCAGGGAAGATGATTTAACCTGATTCTGATATTTCTACATTTAAAATTTATGCTTGAGAACCTCCACTTGTTGCTCAGGGAGGCTTTGGCTGCTCTGAATGAATGTGTACAATCGCAGGGCCAGAGAAATTGTGTAGACTGGATAAATAATATGCAGTGCCGGTGTGTACTGATGTTTTTCCAATACCTAAAGAGGTTTACTAAAAAATTTTTTAATAAGGAATGGGATAGACCAGGTGTGCCGTTCTCTTCCCCTCCTATTTTTTAGAAGAAGGTTTTCTAATAGTTACACCACACGGGACTTCTGGCAGACAGTTCCTAAGGTGGAGAGAAGAGTTTCTACTCTAGCTAAGCGTACCACTACCTCTGACGAGGACAGTTGTGCTTTTTAGATCCAATGGATAAAAAATGTTTATTCAACAGGGTTTTATCCTGCAGCCCCTTGCATACATTGCTTCTGTCACTGCTGCTGCGGCGTTCTGGGTTGAGTCTCTTGATGAGGCTTTACAGTTAAGCGACTCCATTGGATGAATATATTTGACAAGCTTATGCTAGCCAATTCCTTTGTTTTCTGATGCCTTGTTCATTTGACTAGACTAACGGCTAAGAATTCTGTTTTTTACTATACTGGTGCGCAGAGCGCTATGGCTTATATCATGGTCAGCTGTCGTGACTTTAATAAATAAGCTACTTAACTTCCCTTCAAGGGGCAGACCCTATTCGGGCCTGGTTTGAAGGAGATTATTGCTTATATCACTGGAGGAAAAGGTCATGCCCTTCCTCAGGATAGGTCCAAATCAAGGGCCAAAAAAAAAAAAAAAAAAAGTCTAATTTTCGTGCCTTTTAAAAACTTCAGGGCAGGTGTGGCATCCTCTTCCTCTAAGGCAAAACAAGAGGGAATTTTTGCTCAGTCCAAGGCGGTCTGGAGACAATCGGACCTGGAACAAAGATAAGCAGGCCAAGGAGCCTGCTGCTGCCTCTAAGGCAGCATGAAGGAACGGACCCCTATCCGGTAACGGATCCTATAGGGGGCAGACTTTCATTCTTCGCCCAGGCGTGGGCAAGAGATGCCCAGGATCCCTAGGCATTGGAATTTATATCCCAGAGATATCTTCTGGATTTCAAAGATTCCCCCCCCAAAAAAAGGGGAGATTTCGCCTTTCACAATTATCTGCAAACCAGATAAAGAAGGAGGCATTCTTACATTGTGTACGAGATCCATCCAGTTCCAAGAGAGGAACAGGGACAGAGTTTTTACTCAAATCTGTTTGTGGTTCCCAAGGAGAGGGAACCTTCAGACCTATTTTGGATCTAAAGATCTTAAACAAATTCCTCAGAATTCCGTAATTTAAGATGGAAACTATTCGTACCATCTTAACTATGATCCAGAAGAGTCAATAGAGGACTACAATGGATTTGAAGGATGCTTATCCTCACATTGTGATGCATAAAGATCACCATCGTTTTTCAGGTTTGCCTTTCTAGACAGGCATTACCAGTTTGTAGCTCTTTCCTTTGGGATATCTACAGCCCCAAGAATCTTTATGGAGGTTCTGGGGTCGCTTTGGCGGTCCTTAGACCGCGGGGCATAGAAGTGGCCCCTTATTTAGACGACATCCTGATACAGGCGTCAAACATCCAAATTGCCCAGTCTCATACGGACGTAGTACTGGCATTTCTGAGATCACATGGGTGGAAAGTGAACAAGGAAAGAGTTCTCTATCCCCAATCTCAAGGGTTTCCCTCCTAGGGACTCTGATAGATTCTGTAGAAATGAAAATTTACCTGACGGAGTCCAGGTTGTCAAAGTTTCTAAATTTCTGCCGTGTTTTTTCATCCCATCCGCGCCCTTCGGTGGCTCAGTACATGAATGAAATCGGCTTAATGGTAGCGGCAAGGGACATAGTACCGTTTGCACGTCTACATTTCAGACCGCTGCAACTATGCATGCTCAGTCAGAGGAACGGGGATTACACAGATTTGTCCCCCTGTTAAACCTGGACCAAGAGACCAGAGATTCTCTTCTCTGGTGACTATGTCGGGTCCATCTGTCCAAGGGTATGACCTTCCGCAGGTCAGATGGGACAATTGTTACAATAGATGCCAGCCTTTTAGGTTGGGATGCAGTCTGGAACTCCCTGAAGGCTCAGGGATAGTGGACTTAGGAGGAGATCCTCCTTCTAATAAATATTCTGGAACTGGGAGTGATATTCCATGCTCTTCAGACTTGGCCTCAGTTAGCAACTCTGAGGTACATCATACTCAGTCGGACAATATACACGACTGTGGCTTACATCAGCCATCAAGGGGGAACAGAAGTTCCCTAGCGATGTTAGAAGTCTTACAATAATTCACTGGACAGAGACTCACTCTTGTCTATCAGCTATCCATATCCCAGGTGTTGAGAACTGGGAGGTGGATTTTCTAAGTCGTCAGACTTTTCTTCCGGGGGAGTGGGATTTCCTCCGGAGGTCAAGACCAAGCAGGAGAGGGCTTTGGTGTTTTTGACAGCGCCTGCGTAGCCACGCAGGACCTGGTATGCAGATCTGGTGGACATGTCATCCTTTCCATCACGGTCTCTGCTTCTGAGACAGGTCCCTCTACCTCAGGGTCCTTTCAACCATCTAAATAGAATCAATCTGAGATGGACTGCCTGGAGACTGAACGCTTGATGTTATCAAAGCATGGCTTCTCCGAGTCAGTCATTGATACCTTAATACAGACATGAAAGCCTGTCTCTAGGAAAATTGAACATAAATATGGTGTAAATATCTGATTGTTATGAATCCAAGGGTTACTCATGGAGTAAAGTCTGGATTCCCAGGATATTATCTTTTCTCCAAGATGTTTTTGAGAAAAGGGTTGTCAGCTAATTCCTTAAAAGGGGACAGATTTTTACTCTGTCTATTTTTTTGCACAAGCGTCTGGCAGGTATTCTAGACGTTCAGGCATTTGGTCAGGCTTTGGTTAGATCCAAGCCTGTGTTTAAAACTGTTGCTCCGCCATGGAGCTTAAACCTGATTCTTAAGGTTCTTCAAGAAGTTCCGTTTGAACCTTTTTTGTTCCATAGATATCAATCTTTATCTTGGAAAGTTCCTTTTGGGTAGCTAATTCCTCGACTCGTAGAGTCTCCAAGTTATCTGTGTTACAATGTGATTCTCCTTATCTGGTCTGGTATCTGGATAAGGTAGTCCTGCGTACCAACCTGGGTTTTTTCCTAAGGTGGTATCTAACAAGTACATCACTCAAGAGATAGTTGTTCCATGCTTGTATCCTAATCCTTCCTCAAAGAAGGAACATCTATTACACAATATTGGACATGGTTTGTGCTTTAAAGTTTTACTTACAAGCTACTACAGTTTTCATCAAACGTTCACCTTGTTTGTTGTCTATTCTGGACAGAGGAGAGGTCAAAAGACTTCAGCAGCCTCTCTGTCTTTTTGGTTAAAAAGCATAATTCATTTAGCTTATGAGACTGCTGGACAGCAGCCTCCTGAAGGGATTACAGCTCATTCTACTAGAGCTGTGGTTTTCACTTGGGCCTTTTTTTAAATGTGGCTTCTGTTGAACAGATTTACAAGACGGAGTCTTGGTCTGCGCTTCATACTTTTCAAATTTAACAAATTTGATACCTTGCTTCTTCGGAGGCTATTTTTGGGAGAAAGGGTTTTTTACAGGCAGTGGTAACTTCCGTTTAAGTACCTGCCTTGTCCCTCCCATCATCCGTGTACTTTAGCTTTGGTATTGGTATTCCATAAGTAATGGATGATCCGTGGACTGGATACACTTAACAAGAGAAAACATAATTTATGCTTACCTGATAAATTTATTTCTCTTGTAGTGTATCCAGTCCACGGCCCGCCCTGTCACTTTAAGGCAGGTAATTTTTTCATTTGAACTACAGTCACCACTGCACCCTATGGTTTTTCCTTTCTCTGCATGTTTTCGGTCGAATGACTGAATATGGCAGTTAGGGGAGGAGCTATATAGCAGCTTTGCTGTGGGTGGACTCTTGCAGCTTCCTGTTGGGAAGGAGAATATATTCCATAAGTAATGGATGATCCGTGGACTGGATACACTACAAGAGAAATAAATTTATCAGGTAAGCATAAATTATGTTTTTCCACACAATAAGGGAGATGCCCTATATTTACTGTATCTTAGTCCTAACTTTGTGGCTTACGGCCGGATCTGCAGAGGGGACGAACTGATTTAACCTGAGCATAGGATATCTACCTTTGACTAATTGAACACACATATTCCAACGTAACAAATGCCTACAAATAGTAAAACTGACATAACTCCAATCATCATATACTATTAGACCTGGAGCTAAATTATGCTAGGTATCACAGCAAACCTCGGTTCAGAGAACTATTTATTCTTTAATCCTGCAGTAGCTAAACAGTCAATATTATTATTCCCCTGTATTTAACCTCTATCCTACTTTTATTTGAGAGATTTCTCCCATCTAAAAACTTTTATGTTTGAAACATTGAACAACCCCCAGAGGGCTCCACTATTGAGGCAGAAGAAGCCCTATCTCATTGCAATACTTGTATTGTAGAAAAGGAAATGTGTATAAGGTGCGCAAATCTAACCCCTGCAATACACACTAATCTGCTCCCATAACGCAGAAAATATAGGGAATAGTTCAATACTTGTATTGTAAACCGCATTCACATGTTTTCTATTACCATATACTGTATATACTAAGAGGGTGAAGCTTGTAGTAGGTTATATTAACAATTATATTATTAATTGCAACTAAAATATAGTATAATAATGTGTTATCTTTTATCTTTCTGTATAACTCAGCTACATATATTGTAAAAATGTTCTGGCTTTTGCATCTTTAGATTTAACATAATTTACCACTATGATTATATGCTATATGTAATGATGCAATTTTTTGTGTTTTTTTTCTTCTTTTTTTTTTCCATTGTTGTTTTCTGGTTTCACTGTTCAAGGTTAACCCCTGTTCATAGCCTGTTATTGTAGCACAGGTCCAAAAGTGTCCTAAACTGTTATATAAAGGGGGGAACAAATTAATAATCTCCAGGACTTTAACTATTTAAGTACATCTCAAAGCATCAGACTTGAAGTGAACTCTTGAAATTACAACTGTACTTTGTATTTTTATTTTTGTAAATGTATTTTTTGTCCTCAATAAAATAATAAAAAAAACAACAACAACAAAAAACTTGTGACCTAGGAGGGTGTCTATTTAAAGGCAACTGGGATTAGGAGACTGGGTTTACAGTTCTAGCTGCCCCAACCTGACTGCAAGTCCCACCAAGGGGAACTGTGACAAACCTATATCCGAAACTGTGACCTTGGCAGACACCCTAAGATTAAACATAATTACCTGTTATCTGATTATTTGTTTATGAAAACCTCCTGGATAAGTCCTGATTAGACAGCTTTATTTCTTGTATGAGCACTGATAGTATTCCCAGTGAAGGAAATATTGTTAATCTTAGTGAAGGGCTATCCTGGGTAGACGTAAGACTGCAGTGGTCATTTAAAGAGACAGTATACACTCATTTTCATATACCTGCATGTAATAGATACTACTATAAAGAATAAGATGCACAGATACTGATATAAAAATCCAGTATAAAACTACTTAAAAACGTACTTAGAAGCTTTCAGTTTGCTCTGTTGAAAAGGTAGCTGGAAAGCCCACTGCAAGTGGGAAATAAGACACACCCCATCCCACTTCTTTTGCATATGAAAAGACCCTTTACACAAACGGGAGCAAGCTGGAGTAGGTAGCTGACGGTATTCTCATAAAACTTTGGGCTTGGTTAGGAGTCTGAAAATCAGAAGAATGTTATTTAAAAATAAGCAAAACTATACATTTATAAAAAAAAAAAAACAACTTCATGGGCTATATAAATAGATCATCTACAAAACATTTATGCAAAAAAAATGAGTGTATAATGTCCCTTTGAGGGCAAACACGTGGTGTAGTGTTGCCAGGTTGGGGTGAAGGTTCCCCTGATATAATACAATTCTCTTTTGTTCTGTTTTGTTTATTTTGTTGTTTTAGTTTTTTAGAATGTGTGTTAATTGTAAGTAAAAACCCCAAGTGACATTTTAAAAATATAAAATAAATAGTAAAAAGTATAAAGTCAATTTAAAATGGGACATAGTTCCTCTAAAGGCTGTTCCACTAATCTTAAATGGCCAAAGGGTTCCCCAGCAGAATATATGAATCAACACCATGGTCCTTTTTGTAATACGTATCATACTAAATGGCCCCGACTAACTCAAAACAAAGGGTCCAATATATGGCCAGAGGGTGGCTCTTGGAACATAGATAAAATAAATGCCCTAAGTAATGTTTTAACAGAGGTTTCAAAAAAGAACAACCCTACATCAGAAGAGTGGAAAGCATATTTTAAATGGAATACTGAGGCAGTAAAAAGACAGTGTGAGTCGTTAAAGGCTTTGCTAGAGGATAATTATCAAAAAGAAATTAAAAACTTAGAATTAAATCTCCCACTAAGGGTAGAAAAAGAGCAAAAAAAAAAAATAAATAAGAAAAAGAGTGCAAGGGGTAAAAGAATAAAAATGTTTCAAATGTGGAAAGGTGGGACACATGAGCAAAGATTGTTGGTCACTCCAGCAGCACACAAACACAGACACAAGAGCTGCATGTAAGAGGGAGGGGTATAGGAATACTGATAGATAGATTAGTAAAAGTATGTGTTAGAAAAGTTTGTGTTTTAATGATTAATGAAAACTGTGCTTTATATTCTTTAAGTGGGTAAATCATGTTTTACTGTTTGTTATCAGCGAGTACCCATGGACAAAGTAATTGTATATTACACAATTTTATAAAAATAGGAATAATTGAGAGGAAATGTATTTCTTTGTTAGATGGTTCAGAATGTAATGCTCATGAAAATGTGTATAAATATTGAAGAAAAGAGGTGCTGGAGGTATGTAAGGAGATATTAGAAGTTTGTTAGGTGGGTTTTCCACCTTAGGAGTGAATATTTTTGAAGTTTTAATTAGTGGTTGATTGTCAGTGTTCAATGTGTCTCTGTTGTATGATTTTTTCAGAGCAATAGTGCACAATGTGTAGTTGAAGGTAATTGTTTTATTTTGAACTTTTTGTGTATAAGGTTTATTGTGTTCTCCACTGAAATTACACAGAATTATTGATGGTAAATTTTGCCGCAAATTTTCATATATATACATATTGTCTTGTATTGATTTGCAGAACTGGCCAGCTGCAATAATTATGCAAAGACAATATTTAGTTCAAATAATATTTAGTGGATGAATACAATTAAACCAGGTATAATCTTAATGAAGATGTTTGTATATAGTTGTTTAACTTCTTTTACTTAATTTTTCAAGTGGAATAAAATGTTTTAACTATAGAAAAAATGTGACACAGATAAGACTTTGAGCAGTCAGACAGTAAAAACATAGGAGCTGTTGTGCTATAAGAAAAGGGAGGAGGGGGAGAGGGGACTGTTTCAACCCTAAGAAGAATGCAGACTCTGACTGACTGTCGGTTCTTGTTAGACAAAGCACATAGCCCTCTGTAAATATAGCCAAAAGCTTTAATGATTATTGCAGTTGGGAATAAGTCCATATCAGAACCATTAAGTGTAACTGTAGGTCCTGAAACAGAATGACATGTTCCAAAACTGTTCAATAATGTCATTAGGAAAGACTTACTGTGTAAACTAGGGAAAGTTTTCCTTAATGTGTCTGGAGGAGAACAAGGAAGTGTATACCTGCCTTGGAGTGATAATTGCAGAATCTATGTGTTAAAGATTAGTGACTAATAAAATCGTCAGGGGGAAAGTTTTATTGAAATTAAAGGGATAGTGTACTTGATATTTTTATTGTTTAAAGAAAAAAAAAAATCACTTTGTTACACATTCCCCAGTTTTACATGATCAACACGGTTGTATTGATAAACTTCTTTTGATGCAGTGATTTCTTAGTATCCAAATCTCTGCAGACTGCCCACTTATCTCTGTGCTTTTTTTATAAACTTGCAATTTAACAAATTAGTGCTGCAGCCTATGAGCCTGCAGCAGATTTGATACCCCCTGTGTAAAATGCTGATGACTATTAGTTTAACATTGCTTAAAAACAGGCTGTAAATATAATATCAGTGATGTTGATTTTGGAGACTATGACATACAACTAACATCAATGCTTAAGTCTTTTCATATCCAGGTACTTGCTGCACAGTTAAAGAATGATAACCGTGTAGTGCATGCCATTTCACCTGGTGATCTTATAATGGTTGAAAGTTTTTCCAGAAAAATAGCTCTGGAGCCAAAGTAGAAGGGGCCTGTCTGTGTATTATTTATCACAAATACAGCCACTGAAGTCGCAAAAGTTAAATCATGGATCTCACTAGAAATTGATGCCACCACAGACTGATCCTATCACTGGCAAGGAAATCCATAAAGACTGAGGCTTTGGGAAGTATCATTCTCTGACAGTGCTTGATTATTTCCTGAATGTTTAAAGCTAATGAACTGAATTTTTATGTTTCATTATAATTTCTATATGCTGCATTTACACCCTAGTGATGCTCTTACTGGTGTGTAAATGAATTATCTGTTTTATAAAGTTTTTAGTAATCACTCAAATGTTAGCAATTACTTTTTGTATGATTTATGTATTCTATTACTGTGTAATTATTATATGTATAGCAAACTCACCATGTATCCTTTTATATTTTTGGGCATTCTCATTGTTCCCAGTTATGTCTGCCATACCACCACATGGGAACAAGACAATGGCCTCTAGTTATCAAAGCATCTACTGAGAATACGGCAGAAATCTGCGTCGTACTCGTCGCGAGATTGCATTGCCGTAGTTATCAAAGTGTCAAGATCAGAAGAGTTCAAAATTTGTGACGTAGCATACGATCCGGCACTCTCAATTCGACGCTGATCGCTGCGAGTAGAAAACCTCTGGAAATCTTGCGGAATTCTGTGCTTTCGCCCTGTGCTTTGACACAATTAAAAGCTTTCTGAACGTTATCAAAAGATGACCACTTACGCTCGCGTCTTATCCGACGCAGCGTACCTAGTTTTCAATCCGCCGCCTTAGAGGTTGCGGATGCATAGTAGTCAATGGGAATCGGAAAAAAGAAATGTTATGTTTGATGCTGCTAGAGTCAAGCATATCACCTAATAAAACTCAATGGAAAGCATTATTAAATATGTATACCCTTTTATAAATACCATTCTATTCCTATAATAACATAAGATTGTAAAAAGAAAAGCATATTCACATAAAGGATAGCAAGAGAATGAAAACATTGCACAGCAATTTAATAGATTTTGAAAAAGAAAAGCACATTCACACAAAGGATAGCAAGAGAATGAAAACACTGCAAAGAAATTAAGGAGATTATATATATATATATATATATATATATATACATAAATACATCTATCATTCTATTTAAAAATTACATAGATCAATATGTACATACATACAGATAGAGATATCAAGGAATATATATATATTTATATATATATATATATATATATATATATATATATATATATATATATATATATACATATATATATATATATGATGCTGCAAAACAATGAAACATATAAGCTAACAAGTCAATTACAAACTATTAAAAATTTAGATACTGAAGAAAAAAAAAATCTACATTTAATGCATTATTAGATATAGAAATAAAAAAAAATGCTTTGAATGTATTAGGCTCCAAGTTTGTCTCTCTTTAACCCCTTAATGACCGGACCATTTTTCAATTTTCTTACCCTTAATGACAATGGCTATTTTTAAATTTCTGCAGTGTTTGTGTTTAGCTGTAATTTTCCTCTTACTCATTTACTGTACCCACACATATTATATACCGTTTTTCTCGCCATTAAATGGACTTTCTAAATATACCATTATTTCCATCATATCTTATAATTTACTATAAAAAAAATACAAAATATGAGGAAAAAATTGAAAAAAACACACTTTTTCTAACTTTGACCCCCAAAATCTGTTACACATCTACAACCACCAAAAAACACCCATTCTAAATAGTTTCTAAATTTTGTCCTGAGTTTAGAAATACCCAATGTTTACATGTTCTTTTTTTTTTGCAAGTTATAGGGCAAAAAATACAAGTAGCACTTTGCTATTTCCAAACCACTTTTTTTTAAAATTAGCGCTAGTTACATTGGAACACTGATATCTTTCAGGAATCCTTGAATATCCCTTGACATGTGTATATTTTTATTTAGAAGACAACCCAAAGTATTGATCTAGGCCCATTTTGGCATATTTCATGTCACCATTTCACCGCCAAATGCGATCAAATAAAAAAAATTGTTGACTTTTTCACAAATTTTTTCACAGACTTTAGGTTTCTCGCTGAATTTATTTACAAACATCTTGTGCAATTATGGCATAAATGGTTGTAAATGCTTCTCTGGGATTCCCTTTGTTCAGAAATAGCAGACATATATGGCTTTGGCGTTGCTTTTTGGTAATTAGAAGGCAGCTAAATGCCGCCTCACACCACACGTGTATTATGCCCAGCAGTGAAGGGGTTAACTAGGGAGCTTGTAGGGAGCTTTTAGGTTTAATTTTAGCTTTAGTGTAGTGTAATAGACAACCCAAATTATTGATCTAGGCCCATTTTGGTATATTTCATGCCACCATTTCACCGCCAAATACGATCAAATAAAAAAAAAACTGTTACATTTTTAACAATTTTAGGTTTCTCACTGAAATTATTTACAAACAGCTTGTGTAATTATGGCACAAATGGTTGTAAATGCTTCTCTGGTATCCCCTTTGTTCAGAAATAGCAGACATATATGGCTTTGGCGTTGCTTTTTGGTAATAAGGCCGTTAAATGCTGCTGCGCACCACACTTGTAATATGCCCAGCAGTTAAGGGGTTAATTAGGTAGCTTGTAGGGTTAATTTTTAGCTTTAGTGTAGAGATCAGCCTCCCACCTGACACATCCCACCCCCTGATCCCCCCCTGACCTCCCTCAAACAGCTCTCTTCCCTCCCCCACCTCACAATTGTCACCGCCATCTTAAGTACTGGCAGAAAGTCTGCCAGTACTGAAATAAAAATCTTTTTTTTTTTTTTTTTTTTTTTCATACTGTCTGCAGTCTTCATCCCCCTTACCCCACAACCTCCCTGACCCCCCCCATACATCTCTCTAACCCTCCCCCTCTACCTATTTGCCGCCATCTTGGGTACTGGCAGATGTCTGTCAGTACCCAATTTGCCCCCAAAAATAAGTTTTTTTTTTACTTTTTTAGATGAAAAATGTGTTTTCTGTAGTGTAGCTGGCCCCCCTTAATAATCTACATCCCTCCCCCTCCCAGATCCCTTACTACTCAAAGAAGATCCCCATGCATCTGCATTGGATATATTTTTTTTCTTTTTCTTCCGGGCACGCGCACCCACCCCCCGCCTCCCCCAGCCGCGACCGCCGAAATTACCATAACTGCTCGTGATTTCAACAAATATGGAGCATATACATAACGGTCCTCCCAGAAGCTGCTCCCACCCACCAACGAATGTGTGATCGCTATAGTCCGATGCAGATAGGGCCACAGAGTGGCCCTTTCTGCATCGGTGGGTAAAATAAGGGATTGCAGTGATGCCTCAATATTGAGGCATCACTACAATCCCTTGTAAGCAGCTGGAAGCGATCATGATCGCTTCCAGCACTTCTAACAACAGAGGACGTACCAGGTACGTCAATTGTCATTAAGGGAATGTTTTTCTATGACGTACCTGGCACGTCCTCTGTCATTAAGGGGTTAAAAATTAGAGATTACATATTTGGTGCACAGTTTTGCACTTAACTTGTCGCAATAATTAATATAGAAAGACAAAAGAACTACATAATAGGCTCAATTAGCAGCTAGCTCCCACTAGTGTAAATTAAATATTTTTTTGTTTCCTATCCCTTTCAAATAGTGATAGATATCAAATACATGTACTCTGTATATACACACACATAGAAGTTGAAAATATAAGTAATCATAGTAAAATATGTCCAATATATAAAATGTTTTAAAAAAAACATAACTCCCTCTCCATTTTGCTAAGAATATGTCGCTACTTGCTATCTTTCAAATTCAATTTAAAGCAAAAATTACAATATCTATATACAATCATCTGCTGACAACGTATGTGCTATGTTCCTGGACTTTACTGCAGATATAAATAAAGTTGGGAAAAGCCCGAATCGCTGCAACGTCGATGACTGTTAGTTAACAACAGTCTGCTCCTCTTTGCACCGTCCTTGACGTGCATGTTTTGGACGTTTTTTTTTTATAACTATGGCGAGCGTATTAAGGTACGCGACGGCAATGTATAGCGAAGTTCGGCAAGCGTATTGACAGCGCAAATGCATCATATTAGACGCTTTGATAACTAGAGGCCAATGCATTTATTGTTACTGCCACACTGATGGTACAGGTGCCTGTTGGATCCGTGGTTTCATACCACATATACATGAGTCTGGTACCTCTGTATTAATGTTCTTTTAGTTAAAATACTATTAAATTAGGCATTTCAACAATGTATACAATGTTTCACTATTGACAATGAAACATTACTATACATTAATTTTTATTTTGCTTCATTTTTTGTAAAGTACATATAAAAATTGTACTTGTTCAATTTTGTCCTAGCGATGACTGGGTTAATTATTTTAGATAATGTATCTGGGAGGCTTTGTATATTGCTCCTTCCCCACATTCTTTATTTGTTTTTATATTTTGTTTATTTTCAGATGGATTATTAGTTTTACATTCATTTCAATAGCAGTGAGCATTCAAGGTAGTTTAGGTGTTAATATAATTGTGCTTAAATACGTATATACTTATGTTTAGCTATTAGATACAGATTACAAAGCAATAGACCATATGTCTGTGGCAACCCCAGTCTCTTAAAGGGACAGTACCCTGTACAATTGTTTTTATATTAATCTTTTTTAGACTTGTAAGAGCAGCTGCAGAGTATACAATTTATGAGAAATTGCAATTTTGGGTTTATTTGTGTATATGAAGTAGCTGGTTTTATGCTTTTAAATCACAGCCTATTACAATTTGTTGAGTATCAGGTAATGTCATATCTAATTATGTTATCACTTTGTTTACACGCACTTGCTTCCTTATCTTTTAATTATGTGGAAAACCAAAGCTCAATACTTAGAGAGAACAATGGAAACATTATAATTTTATTACTTAACTATCCTGCATGATATTAATTTTAGTGTTTTGGATTTTGATTTGACTTTTGGCCTGTCAGGATGGCTGGGTAAATTGGGGGTACAGATACTGCAAGGTTTGCTAATCTTTGTCGTACTAATTTTTTTTCTTTTTTTTGTCATTAAACTAATGCTACACAAGCTCTGTAACCTCGTCAGCCCAGCAACCAGCAGACTGATGCCCTCCTGTGAAGCTGCTCCAGCCTCGCTTGTATCCCATTGCTATGACCACGACAACTCTGCACTGCAGTTCGAGATGGAGTTCACCCGACTAAATCAAATTGATGTTTGATGCTATTGTCACAATGTTCAACAGCATCAGAGGAGGGACTGTTGAAAATAGTAAGCAATATCTGTCTCTGTTTTTTGCAGTGCCTTGTGAGGTCTGAATGGGTTAATTTGTATGCAGGCATTATTAGTCAGGAGAGACCAGTCGTGTTTAATGGGGCTATAAAATGTAGCTAGTTCTGAGTGTATGTCTGTTTATTTTTTCTGAATCTAATCTTTTTCTATACTTAGAAGGACTAAGAACAAAGAAAAAGTAAATTGCGCTATATGTACTGATACAGTACTTGATATGTTAATATAATATAATGATATATGTATATATAAAAATAGACTAATATTTATAAATATACAGATTAAAATTTGGTAAAAATGTATATTAAAAAATATAAATATGTGCACAGGTTGAAGAAGATATTATAAAATGATATTGAAAATTCCTAAAATTCTAAAATCCATATGTCAATACAGCATGATACATTTGTACTAACACCCCTTAAATTAGCAACTTCAGTTAGCAGCACCTTAATTTGAAGGTGGTAACAGAAAATATGGCCAAAAATAAAACATCAATTGTATAAATACCAATAAAAACTAAACCGTAACAGGTTATGAAGTGACACAAAATATTGCAAGGTTTTACACACTGTTTTTGTTTGCCATCCGAAATAGGAAAACAAAATATTTCACACTGTTTGTATTTTCAATCCAACAGTACCTCGTGTATGTTCTTATATGTTGTCACATATATAGGATCATCAGAAAAACAGGGTGGTATGTCCCTTTAAATGAATACTGATTTGATATCCAAACACGAGTTTTCTCCTATGCAGCTACAATCAAACCAGGTAGATCCAAACCTCAGTCGTGGGAACGATGAAACATGTAAAAATGAGAAGAGAGAGCGCACAAAAGACTCAAGTGTAGTTTTTATTGAAAGACTTTGCACACAAAAACATCGATCATTGCTATGATGAGAATATAGCAATGATTGATGCTATGATGAGAATATAGCAATGATCGATGCTATGATGAGAATATAGCAATGATCGATGTTTTTGGTTGCAATATGTGTGTTTGTTTGTCTTCACAGTTAAATGTATGCAGCAGAAATGTATCCCCTTTTTAATATGTTGGTCTATATTATACTATGTGATGTTAAGCAAAGACATTAATAACGCTGTTTGCACTAAAGGACGGTGGCCATTGGTTTAAAATTTCACTCCCCCGCCACAGGATTGGCAACCGGTCCCTAAGAATGCATAGGACACTCTGGAGCCGTTCGATTGGCCATGCAAACACACCCACTAATACGATTGGTTATTTGCCCTTTAAATGCAGAGGGTGGCAAGGAAAATTATACCTACTTTTTACCTTTGAAAAAGCCCAGCCGCTGACTGGGGGAAACGCGTCAGGTACCGGCTGACAGGTCCGACGCTCCAACTTCAACTTGAACCGCTCCTTCCTACTAACAGACGGGCAGTTAACAAGGGCATCCGGAAAGCCCTGTTGCAGACGCCGGTTTTGTAAACAACATCGGGAGACACTGACTTTCTAGGCAGCAGTGTGGAGCGGCTTTTCAAGTAGAGGAAAGGGAGTTGAACTCTGAATGCCGTTTTAAATTTTACTTCTAGTAAGTGTAACTCATTTTGTGTGCAAAGTCTTTCAATAAAAACTACACTTGAGTCTTTTGTGCGCTCTCTCTTCTTATTTTTACTTTTTCTATCCTTGTTTAAATTCTTGCATTCCAGCTAGTATCAGTAAACACTTAAGTTCCTGGTTATCTTGATAAGCCAAATATATGTGTATATGAATGTATGTAAACCATAAATTAATAAGCTTTTAGAATGATATGCTCTCTTTGTAAGCATAAGGAATGTCTCATAAACAGTAGACACAAGTTCATCCCTGACCTTTGTCCTTTTCCTTGACATATGGTCAAACACAGTAAAACCTACAATTCTGATGTGTAGAACTGTTATTTACTTATGTTGTAACCATAATTGTTAAAACCCTTGCATTTTTTTAGCTAGCCAATCATAAACTGTAATAGCCTAGATCTGGAATGTATAAATACCTGGGAAGGGGACTGACCCCGCCAGAGAAAACTTTGTATTGTTTCTCTCCATACTGCAGTGTGTAATCAATAAACAAACAAACTCTTTTTAACCTGTCTTGGTCTGAAGAAGTTATTCAGTCCAGGATGAGTATATCACCAACAGTGTCTAATAATATTAAAGGGACAGTCAAGTCCAAAAAAACCTTTCATGATTTAAATAGGGCATGCAATTTTAAACAACTTCCCAATTTACTTTTATCACCAATTTTGCTTTGTTCTCTTGGTATTCTTAGTTGAAAGCTAAAACTAGGAGGTTCATATGCTAATTTCTTAGACCTTGAAGACTGCCTCTAATCGATTCTGAATGCATTTTGACCACTAGAGGGCATTAGTTCACATGTTTCATATAGATAACATTGAGCTCATGCACGTAAAGTGACCTAGGACTGAGCACTGATTGGCTAAACTGCATGTCTGTCAAAAGAACTGAAATAAGGGGGCAGTCAGCAGAAGCTTAGATACAAGATAATTACAGAGGTAAAAAGTATATTAATATAACTGTGTTGGTTGTGCAAAACTGGGGAATGGGTAATAAAGGGATTATCTTTCTTTTTAAACAACAAATATTCTGGTGTTGACTGTCCCTTTAACAAAGATGCGCAATTTGTGAAACATAAGGTGGTAACTTACAAATTCATATTAGCTCCCACATTGTGGGTACTGATATATTCACAACAACAGGGTGGAAACCTTTTTAATAGAAGTTTTTAAAAATAGTATTGCTTAAATATATGACTGGTCATATTTAACAATTTAATTTTTATTTCTTTTGGGAGCCAATGTGTGTATGAAATTATTTGTGCAAGTGTGTATATCACACTATTAAATTGTATATATTATACTATTTTTTAAGAATTGTGTATATCACATAATTTGTTGTTGTTGCCCAAACACATATACTTCACCCACCACCAGGGTGAGGGATTCAAAGTTTTAGCGCCAATTACTAGGAGTTTATAATCCTTCCCACCCCTTTATAAATGCTTCCTTTAATCTAATGTTGTGGATCCTTAGGGAACAGTGTATGGCTGTTTCCACAGGACAAACATGGTTTAAATCACTGGTTTAATGATGCAGCTTTAATAGGATAAATATCCTTTGCACTAGGCCCCAGTAACAACATCATCCACCCTAAGTGTGAGTGATTTGACATATTGAATTTAACATGTAAGTCTCTTCACACACAACATATTCTTCACCCACTGGCAGGGTGAGGGATCCAAAGTCTTATCACCAATTACTAGGACTTTGTGCTTGTGTTCATGCTGCTGCTCTACCCTCTAAAAAAAATGCTGCCTTTCTTCCATGCCTGGAGTTCAAAAAGCTACACTCTTGGTGTCACCCAAGCACAATATTGTTCATCTACTGACAGGGTGAGGGATCCAAAATCTTAGCACAGATTACTGAGATTTTATGCTCCTGCCAACACCTCTAAAAATACTGCCTTTAATCCGAGGGTGTGGATTCCTAGGGAATAGCGCATGGCTGTGTCCATGAGACAGGCATACCACAAGATTAATTATGCACCTGTAAAAGGATAAATGTATTTTCCACTAGGCCCCAGTAGCAACATCATCTACCCTTAGAGTGAGCGATTTCTTGGCCTTTGACACCTTGAGTTTAATACACTACTCTCTTGGTGCTTATTAACAAACAAAATATCCTTCATCCACTGCCATGGTGAGGGACTTTATTCTAACGTTGTTTCCCCATCTTTTTAATACTTAAATAGTTGCTCAATACAAAGAATAATTGAAATTTAGTATTTTAATACTTATCTCTCCTAACCCACACTGGGAATGTAATTTCTTCTGCTGGCTATGTTTACACATCCCATATGTACAGTAAGTATAGGAACTTTCAGTATAGGTACAGATACCACAGGAAAAATTAACTATTTCAAAGTTCTATATAAAGGTAAATAATCTATTTTTAAACTATTTAATACTCTCCAGCAGGTACACTGGATTGTTGAAAACACATTAAAGAGGAGAAACAAGTAGGGTACAATGTCCCTTTAAGTAAATTAAACAAAAACTAACCATTTTTTTAAGCAAATAAATTATTTAAAATAAACACATTTTCCATGAAATAATGGCAAATATTCTTTATTAAAGGAATTTAATAACAAATATTAGTACAAAACTAATTTAATTTAAATTACTTTCATACAA